>NC_143556.1:74752500-75052500 GCF_054136105.1 Typopeltis vanoorti | reverse complement strand
TAACAATATCCTCAGGGCGGTGGTTACGTTGGGATAAATTTCTAGAAGATTTTGTTTATATATATGATAAAATTTGGTGAGGAAAACTTTCTCTTGTATTATTTTTGAGAGAATTTTTACTTCTTCAAATAAATCTATGGCATCTACATCAGATGTTTTGCCACTGCTCAAAGCAATTTCCAAGTCTTTCCAAGGACGATCCCCTAAGCGCAAGATTTTGTGCTGCTATGCAACGATTATTGTTACTAATCGTATTAAAACTGCTTTCCAGCGTTGTGTTTCATTGTCAAAAATTCTTTGTTGGTCTGCATCAATCGTTTCAAATTTAACCGGATTGTCAATTCCTTCCACTCAGAAAAACAACGAATATGGGATTATGAAGTTTCATGCATTTGAAGTTTTCTGTTAATATTTTTCCAATTATTTTTATTTTTATATTTTTCCAATAATCGAAACCGCTTTTCGACGTAAGGCCTTTTTGCTCTGATGAAACAGGATTAAAAATTTTGCAGCAGAAACAGTAAACAGCATCGGTTTCCTTGGAATATAGAAGCCATGAACGTTTGACATTTTCAGATTTAAGCATTCGTCGATAATAAT
Source organism: Typopeltis vanoorti (assembly GCF_054136105.1). Taxonomy (NCBI): domain Eukaryota; kingdom Metazoa; phylum Arthropoda; class Arachnida; order Uropygi; family Thelyphonidae; genus Typopeltis; species Typopeltis vanoorti. The sequence goes on along the minus strand of NC_143556.1, from coordinate 75,051,900 downwards.
TATTGGAAATTTTTCTGCCTTGATCAAAGGATATTTATTTAATTTTACTTGATAGGATCTTTTTTTATAAGTTCAATTCTAATTTTGTTATCAAATTTCTCTGGCCAGTAGTATGGATCAATTTCAATAAAATAATCTTGATTTTTAATTGGATCATCTGTTCGTAATTTCTTTTTGTCGCTATCATCGTTTACTTCATCATTTTTGGAATCATCAACTGTTATGGAATCACCACAAATGGTTGTTACGTCAGTATCAGTGGCTGATGCGGGAGAATCGTTGGTATTTGTGGATGAGGAAGTATAAGCTGCTCCAACGTCTGGTGCTGAAATTTTTATAACTTCTGGTGTTTAAAAGTCGTTCTCTTTGGTGTCGTTTTGAAATTCCAAATGTGAAATATTAAAATTCCAAATCTCCTTATATCGCTTGTGCTTTCTTTACTTGCTCTTCCTTTTCTCTTTTCCTTTTGAGAAAAGCAGCTTCCGATAACTTTTTTCTCTTTCAAATTACTCATCTAAATGACAATAAATTTCGTATTGATAAATTAATCTTTTTTTTCTATTAATTATTAATTTTGAGTTAAGTTATTTATTATTTTTAAGAGTTTTGAAACAATAAAATCTTATTTTTAAAAAAAACTGATTTAAAACAGTTGCCTTCTACGGATTTTTACTATAAATAATTAATTTATACAATAATTTGAAAATTTGATAATTAAAGGTAAACAATAATTATTGAGGGCAATGTAAGACGTAAAGTATGCTGCCCAACGAGCGATTTTGGCATTTTAGCAAAATGGGCCTCTGATTAATATGTTTATAATTTATAAACTACTTAGCTTTAAAATTTTGTCTATCAAATATCCAAAAATAAGTACAGAATTAAAATCAAAGTGAAAAATGTCCAAAGTCACTTAAACACAGAATACACAATACACTCAATATGGTTCATATTCAAATTTGAAATGGCGCTGAAAAAAAATGTAAGTGCATATCACGTTGTTTCGTCTATCCAAATTCGAAACGGAATTTAAAAAAATGAACAGCGTAATATACACCTGTGTTTCAGACTAAATATTTGGATAAACCAGTGTTTCTCAAACTTCAGATATCCGTGTACCCCTTCTTAAATTTTCATTATTACCAAGTACCTTATCAAAGTTCCTTATCAAAATAATAATAATAATTAATAAATAAAAATATATTTCACTGTACGTGTCTGCTTTATTTGAATTTAGATGTATATTTAAACAAAAAAATATGATTTATTTCAATAGAACAAAATTTATAAAGATATACATTTTACTTAATTCATCATCAATGAGAGGAGTGAAATTGCTTATTTCTGTATCAGCTATATTGCTCTCTTTTGTGCGTTTTATAAATCCAGTCTTTAACCAATGATCGATACTTAAGAATTTGAAAGCTAAAAAAATTACCGTATTTACTCGAATATAACTCGCATTTTCCCCCAAAATTTAAGCAAAAAAATCGTGGTGTATGATATATGCGGGGAGTTTTGGAAACTAAAGTTTTCAGAAAAAAACTGAAAATGGGTATGACTTATTCGCCATCACTTCTAGCCTCGAGAAGGTTTCCTTGTGTGCAACGTCAAAGTTATCTACCCAAATAGGATAAGTTTCTATGGACTAAGGATTCCCAAGTCCTTATGCGAAAGGGCGAAAATACTTGCATTCATTTATGTAATCTCATGTGACTCCGATCTAACCAGTCTGCCACTGTAGTGGTTAACCCCCCCCTTTCCATAATATAAAGATTTGCACTATTTTCTCACATTAATATGGCTACAACAAATCCCACTGAACATATTCAACAGAAGAACGATAACTGTGTTGTATTCGAATCTTTAAATATTGGATAGATAACTTTTAGATAAATTCTGAACACCCTACTATACGCTAACATAAGAAGCATAAAGAACTATTCGCTTGCACTATCAATCCTACTATACAATCTCCTGATACATCGATGTTTTAATCTTGACCGAAGTTTCTATATGTGATACGCAAGCATCTGCGTATAACATTAACAGTTAAGACCACAAAAAAGAGGAGACGTGGTAATCGTTTCTAATTACTTTTGGAAATCACGACTAACTACAGAAGCAATTAGAAATACATCATAAACACAACATAAAGACCCCTGCATAGAAATTCACTCAGCTTTCTACAAGAAAATTAGAAACATGACTAAATGACAACAAAATTAAACAACAGATAGACTTATCCTAATGGGTTACATTAACATTAACACCTTTGACTGTTGCTCTCCAACCACTAACACATATCTTAACATATTAAGCGAGTACAACATAAACTCGACCATAAGCTCCCCAACAAGAGAAGAAATTCTAAACGACTCACTAACACGATCATGCTTAGCCCACATAAACATACGGGTTCGATTAACACATGTACGCCATCGGTAATCATCACTAAATTAGCTGACCACTACCTTATCGCAACGTCATTCCACAAGACCACCGTTACGTTACTCACATGCTATTAAACCCCACTAGATAAAAAAAACACGCTACTATCATAATAAAAGGTATCGCCGATAACCTTATAAAAGACACAAAATGGAACAAGTTACTTACTATAATAAGGTAGTCTGAAAAGTTCTCGATCTAACAATGAAAAAACGAATTTATAATTTCGAAATTATTTTTATTTTTCAACCTAATCTTCCTTAAGACTAATACATTTATTCCAGCGATGTTCCAGCACCATTATCCCGTCCCTGTAGTGGTTCTCAGTAAAATCTGCAAAATATCCCTTACAGCTGCAATCACCTCTTGATTCGAAGAAAACTGATAGGAGAAACATTGCAAATAAGAAATGAGCTTGGCAGGGAGAATATATTCCGTAATTTGTATGTCACATGTTAGCATTTGTTTGTTATATTTAAAATACCAATTGAAAACAATGCCTCTATTGCTTAAACAGTAATATCAATTCTTCTAATGCTTGTTTAATGAGTACATTATTGGCTGTAAAAATTAATTTACAGAGCAGACAATGATCATGGTTAACTCTTTCTCTATTTGTGATACAAGAAAACATGCACAAATGATACCAGAAGATATTTCTGTTTGAAAAATGCTGGATGCAATTTTTTTTAACTTTTGTTTCCTTAATAATTAATATAAAGTTTATACGATTCCTAGTGACACTGATTTGAATAAAATCAGTATCACCTAGTGATAATGATTTTATTCAAATTTGCTGGTTTGACTAAATCAGACAGTTTGTATGTTGTCAGTGAGATATTCATAATATAAATCAAGACATATATTCAGAAAATGTTAAATGAAACCTGTAGTAAACATACGCTACAACAAATTAATTACCTACTTTTATACACATTAACTGTAAATCATGAACATAGATTAGATTGTCTTAAGAATATGTGATGGCAATATCTGGACCTGATTTATGATCAATAATACAATGCTTCTCAAATTTTGACAGTTCTGTACTGAATGTCAAAGAAGATCACTATTCAAAACAATATTACACATATTGCATTTTCTAAAAGAAAAAAAAATCTGGCACAAAGTAACAAACACACAATGACATTACTGTTAACGATATAGATGCAGTCCTAAATAAATCCGAATATGAAATCTAGAATATTTTATCAATAATGGAGTGATTTGTCCTTTGGTATTTTTTTTAATACTATTAATGTTATAATACATTTAATATTGCATTAGCTGTACTCAGTGATTACTTCAACTGACTATATGATGATAACACTTCGAATATAAAGTCCAATTTCTTAATAATAGGTTTTGTTTTAATATAATTCTCACTGTTTCACAGATAAACAAATTTTTCTGTAACACAAATTTACGTATACAAAAACGCATCCGAATGAATCTGGAATACTTGCTGTTTCACTGACTCACTTTAAGTGCAGCCCTTTTTATTTATTTATTTATTTTTAAACCTAACAGTCTACACTGTAGTTATAGAAAAGGTTCAAAATGAAAATTCCACAACTTTCAATATAAGTCTTGCAGTTACTAACACTGTACATTAAGAACACGATATGAATATCTTCTTCGGAAATCACTTAGTTTACACAATATATTTTCACAGTTCTCTTTATATGAAATGGGTAGATACAAATAACTATCTCCTGGCACATGTCCAAGAATTAGTACTATTTACCTAACTTTGAACACAAAAGTAGTTAATTATATCTTTTCCAACAAGATATATTAGGTATTCCTTAGAACATCCTGAGAATTTGCACCACACCACACATCACTAAAACCTAATGGGGTTAATATCCCCAACCATAAAAATCTCTAGATATGTGGACTGGAGACTCTCGAGGTGAGCTTTGTCCCCCAGGTCCGTTGCTGCTGGTAAAGCATTTGTGCTTGGAATGTTCCTCTGTGTAATTCAACTGCATGATACTGTTCTTCTTCTTGTTCTATAAAACATAATCTTCTCCCCTTTGTGATGTGGATGCAGTACTAGATGCATCTTGTGGAGGGCCAACAGTAAGTGCAATAGAATATCCTGAATCCTTGATCATATCTACAATATCACCATGGTGCATACTTAAAATACTAAAAGCACTAACTGCAAGAATTCTATTCCCTAGACTTCCTTCTATAAGCGACATATTATAGAATCTCCTCTGCTAACGGATGAAATAATAACAAATCCAAACACTTCATTCTCTTTCCTTGTTACTGTTACATCATATGAATAAATACTTTCTGTTGACCTGATATGATAAGCAGAATCTAGCGAAATCATTCTCCGCCTTACTCCAAATGTCGCTCTTTCTTTTAAGGCAGCACTACCCATTAACTGCACAACATGATGATGTGATGTGTTTAATACTGATTGACTATCAACTGATACTATTTCATCTCCAAAGTGTAGCCTTCCATCAAGATCAGCTGCTCCACCAGGAACAATATGACCAATAGAGACCTGAAAACTTTCTGTTCCACCAACAATTCTAAATCCAAAACCACTCTCTTGCCGAACAAAGGTCATAGTCAACTCTACATATTCTGGTACTCTTCCTAATAAATGTGGCCTTAGTCCACCTGCTCCATACGAACTACAATTTAAACCATTATTGGGAGGTCTAGTATCTCCGTTAGCACCCATTCCTCTCATAGAATGAGGATTTTCATCAAACATACCACTTCAAATGAAGTGGTATGTTTCCTCCTCGATAAACTATCATACTGTGAACTTCCGGGAAAGTGTGCTGATGGTTGAAAATATGAGGAAGTACCTAACTGTGGTCAATAACTGGATTTCTGATGACCAAGAGAAGAGCCCTTGTGTAGAGGCTTAAGTGCTGTGAGGACATTATGTTGGAGGTTTAATGGATTTTTTACAACACTCAAAAAGAATTAAATTAGAATTTAATACTTCCTATATTTCGTCCTAGTCACTAGGACATCTACGGAGATTACAAAAACAATTAATGTAACATGCACACAAAAACTTACAATACTAAGCCCAACCACGTGGGTGACACTAAAGTCCTATCTAGGTGGAGCGCCTTCTGAGGGCGGTAGTAGGTGGCCTGGAATGTAAGGTGGGACCTCTGGCGATGAGTGTTTCCCAAATCTTCGGAAGCTTAATGCAACCTTATTTGTTAAGATTTGGTTGGTTTCTGAACTACTGCTGCCGCTTCTAAGAAAAGTCTCTCTTTCTTGAATTTGCTGTGGTGGAGCATGGTGGTTTTCTTCCATGATACTCTGTGGGTGGTGTCCAAAACATGGTCAGTCAAGCCATTCAGGCTTGGTCAGCCTCTATATTATGTATTTACAACACATGTTCTTCGAATATTAGCAATGAAGATTGTGCAGAATTTTCTGTATAATGAATGACTAATATAATAATGTTAACAATAATAATAATAATAATAATAATAATAATAATAGTATTTTTTTTCACACTGAGAAGATTTATCATACATAGTATTTACGTATATATACATCACACATATTTTCTGTACATTACAAAGATTCAGTACAATATGCAGATTTTTTTTTTTTTTAAGTTTGAGAAAGAGTGATTATACATACAAATTTCTGCATTTGCTTATAAGGATTAGCTGTAGATGAGTGAGGAAAGTTAATCCCACCTACTTCGAAGCTTGGGTTACCTTTTATGAAGAGAGTTGGATTTAGCCTTCACTATTTGTGTTGTTGTTGCTACTGTTTATGTATAGAATGTAGGCATTGGATGCTAGTGATTTGTGATGTGTGTATATTAGTGTTAATGGTTTTTAACTTTGTTGGTATATTTTCCAGAGTTCGTTTTTTAATGTTCTGTACTTATCTATGTGTTTTAACTTTCTTGGTAGGGTGTTGAGTTGCGTGGCTATCTGATGTGATCTCACAAAATAACCAAATGTGTTGTTGAAGGGTGTGGGGATGTAGAGAGTTGTTGTAGGTCGTGTTATACGATATGTGTCTCTGTTGTTTCGATAGGTGATGTTGAAGTAATTCCTTGTTAATGCCATGTAGTGTTTCAAGTTTTTAATGCTCAGAATTCTGTGTATCGCCATGTGCTTGTCGGATATTGGTTGTTGCGTGTAAGGTGTCCAGATCACTGTTGACACGATTTTCCTGTGTAGTGTTTCTAATTTTGTTAAGTGGCTGTTTGATGTATTTGTATAGATTGTTATTCCGTATCTGAGTAGGGATTCGCAGATACCGTGACATAGGATTTTTTTTTTTATGTTGGGTGGAATAATGTCTTTAACTTGGAAGAGTTTTGCTGCGATGATCCGGAGTTTGGTGTATAGGTATTCTATGTGCTTTGTCCATTTAAGGTGGGAATCTATATAGAGACCGAGGTATTTTGCGTGTGTTACAGGTTTGATTTCGGAATTGGCAGGTATTTTTGTTGTTAATGCAGCGGTATATGTGACAATGTATCGATAGTGTGCGTGGCGTATGATTTTTGGGTTGTGTATTATCAACATCTGTGTTTTGGTGCCGTTGATTAGAATTGCGTTTTGGTGGGAGAATGTTATGATTTCGTTTAGGTCTTGTTGTGCTTTGCAGAGAACTGTGTTAATGTCTGTGTGGATTGCTAGTAGTGTCGTGTCGTCTGCGTATTGAAATATTTGACTTCTTATGGATATGTTATAAACATTGTTAATGTATATGTTGAATAGAGTGGGTGATAATATGGCACCTTGAGGTACACTGTGTTTTACTTGTATACTCCGACTGTGACATGTACCTATTTTTGTTACTTGTGTTCTGTTTGAGAGGTAGTTCTTGAACCATGTATGGAGTGTTCCTCTTATACCTATTGAGTATAATTTGGTGAGTACTATGTCATGTTCAAGCGTTTCAAATGCTTTGGTTAGATCCAGCAGTATAAGGACGGCGTACTTGTTTTTGTCGAGAGCTTTGTTTATTGTGTCGGCGATGTCTTCTAATAAAGTAATGGTGCCTTTTGTTTTCGGAAAGCCATATTGGTTTTGTGAGGTGATGTTATACTTCTGTAAATAGTTCTGTAGTCTGGTGTGTGTTATTTTTTCTAGAATTTTTGAGATGACTGGTAATGTAGCTATTGGTCTGTAGTTCTGAGTATCGTTTCTTTTGCCGTGTTTGTATATTGGCGTAATTACTGCAGTTTTTAGTTGTTGTGGAATAATGCCTGTGCCGAATATTATGTTCACGAGTGATACTAATATCACGAGTGATCACGAATAATAATAATAATAATAATAATAATAATAATAATAATAATAATAATAATAATAATAATAATAATAATAATAATAATAATTATTATTATTATTATTATTATTATTATTATTATTATTATTATTATTATTATTATTATTATTATTATTATTATTATTATTATTATACTTGGTGAACCAAGGAAAAACAAAGCTAATGATATTCAAAAACCCCCAAACCCTGCCCATAGAAACTAAATATCTCACTGTCAAACATTCATCCTCCTATACACAAAATGCAGAACCTAAAATCACAACCATCACACAGGTGAAAACAACACGCTACCTTGGACTTCACTTCGATGCAGATCAAAGTTGGAATAGCCATACAAACTACCTACATACCAAGCTTAGGATAATAGCAAGCAAACTATACAGATTAAAAGACATTGCCCCAACCCACATAAAAATACTAATCTATAAAGCATTATGTGAAAACATTTTAAGATATGCAATCACATCATACGCATTCTGCGCAGACTACAGACTTAACAGGCTACAATGGTTGCAAGATAAAATGATAAAACTGATATTCTGGGAACAACCCACTCTTATGCAGGAAGCATGGAACAACATATCAAAACAACATATCAAATAACAAGACCACAGTCAACAAACTACATAACATATAAGTACAACAATCACGACGGCAAAGCCACCCGAAACTTCTACGTACCTGACATGATAAACAAACTGCCGTTCGACAACAGAAACCTAGGAACATACAGAGAGCTGAAACAGGCACTATATAAATATTATAGCGAGAATGAAAATTAGAGCAATTCCTGTTTCTCTCTCCCCCACCACACATACACACACACACAAACCTACGACAGCCCCCCTCTCAAAAAACTATCACTACAAGAACACAAAGAAACAAACACACCATGTCTAAATCCAACCCTATTTGCACCAAAAAAAAAAAAGTTAAACTGTAATAGCAGTCTAAGTCTTTCAAGCATGTACTAACAAACAGTAAAATCAACACCTGGCTTGTTACCACTATAGGAACACAACCATGAAACCACCACCCTCTGTCATCTATTATCTTCCTCAGATAAGCTCTGCTAAGCTTCGAGGAAGAAAATTACTAACTTGCAAGTATCTGTTATACACACTTGTAATGCGTTATAAATATTATATACATATAATTACTACAGCAACTATGTATGCAATTCATCTGAGACATAAAAAAAAAATTCTGTATAATCCTTATTGTAAATACTGTAAATATTATTATTGTATGTAACTTATACTGAGACATAATAAAATGTAAAAAAAAAAAAATATTATTATTATTATTGAATTGTGTGTATGTTGCATTACTGCATTGTATCGTGAATTGTGTGCACATTGGTGCCAATCCATATTTAGCTAGTTTAAAAAAATGTATATTCATATTTATAAAATGTACTCTGCATTTTGTATATCGAATTTTCGTACTGTACAGAAAATATAATATGTTTTTCATTGTGTGTGTGCAGATACTCTGTCTGATAGTAAACCTTATCATTTCCATTGTAAAAATAAATAAGTCGTTTATAAAAAAAAAAAAAAAATTATTATTATTATTATTATTATTATTATTATTATTATTATATTCTAAATTCAAAAATTCTGTATAAACCTTATTGTAAATATTGTAAATATTATTATTGTATGTAATTTATACTGAGACATAATAAAATGTTTTTAAAAAATTATTATTATTATTATTATTATTATTATTATTATTATTATTATTATTATTATTATTATTATTATTTTTGTGGACCAGAGATGCCAAGATATTCATAAGGAAGTTACAAACTTCAAAGCCGATACAAATTAAAAGCACAGAATACATAGAAAGGCTGCTACTGTGAAAAAAAAGCCTCCTAAATAGTTCAAAAATAAGCCCACAATAAAAAAAAAGAACGTGAACCATCAAGACAGATGCAATAACACAGGATATATCGGCAATTTCACTTTGATCCGACCTTTCAGATCATTCATTTGACCTCCCAAAGATCTGCCTACTTCCAACACAGCAACTAAATCAATAACAAATATATGTATATATAACCAGTATCACCCTCAGATAAGCTAATTACAAAGCTTCGAGGGTGCAGTTGAGTTACATCCCAGTACTACGTAGTATTTATCTAACATTATTCACTTAACATTCTGCAATGAATTCTAGCAGTAAACAGAAAATGTGATAGTAATACTTCAGTTATATATTTAAGTTTAAAATTATATATTTAATTTACAATTTAAATTTTAAAAAAGTTATCATTATGTAAACTGCAACATAAGTAATATTGTTTAACTCGTGAGCCATTAATAATAAACACGATTACTATGATTATTATTAATGGTAATAATACACACTTTTAACTCTTGTGTCAATGAAAAATTCTGCAAATGATAATGATATTAAGAGTAATTATACTTCTTACTGAACCATTTTGCAAGAAAAAGATGCATTGTTGCCTAAATACTAGTATATTCATGTAATTATTTGAGAGATAATAAACTATAAAAAAATATTATTATTATTATTATTATTATCATTATTATTATTATTAATAATAATATGAACGAACGGTTGCATGGTCGTATCGCTCGTCCCGTTTTTATAGTTTTAATGTGGTTCTAACTCCTGTTTTTAATTTAAAAGTGTCATAAAGAAACTCTACTTGTCACGCTGAAAACAGTGACATATAATTCATCGAAATCGGCCAAGATGAATTTAAAATCTGAGTGTGCTAAAAAAAATTGAAGCGTACACCGCGGTTGCTAACGAGTACAGAACAAAGGACGTCGCCATCTTTGCAGCTGTCCAGAGGAAGAAAGAAGAGTCATGAAGTGCAACAAGTGTCAGAAGGATTTGCCGTCCGACGGATGTTACATAACCTGCAGGAAATGCCATAGGAATCTTCACTTTACATGTTCCGGACTTTCTGAAACAACCTGGCAACGCAAATCCAATGCCAAACGAGAAGAATGGAAGTGCCTAAACTGTAGAGAGAACAAAGAAACGCCACCTCCCACTACGCAACTGATTACGCCGGAGGCAGAATCGGACGATAAACTGAACAGACAACAAAACACCGGTGAGTCTTATAATTTGAGTTCCGTTAATTTATTGCTAGAAAAAGGTTTAGAAAATATAAAAGGTAGATCTTGTCCAAGAACTATTTGATAAACAGAATAAAGAAATAACAAAAAAAATTAGCGAATATGAAGAGTTTGTTAAATTTAATAATTCAAAAGTCGAAGAAGTCTTACAAACGGTAAAAGACATTAAAACCAGCATTAATGCATTAACTGAGAGGCAGCACAAATAGATAAAAGACACATTGGAACTCCGTCGAGAATTTAATTCCCTGAAACAACAATACGAAGTTTTAAACCAACAACAACATAAAGAAGACCTTGTCATAAACGGTCTTCCAGAAACCGAATCCACAGAAAATCTCAGAGACGTAGTTCTAAAGTTAGGCCATGCAATTGACATCCCCTTACAGCATAACGATATTCAGACCATAAATCGGTTTCCCAAGAAGAACAGAAAACAAAGTTCGCCACGACGGGCATCAGTCATAGTTCGTCTGACAAGCAAGGCTACAAGAGACAATCTCATAAAAGCCAGCAGACTGAAAAAACCAGTAGTCAAGGATTTAAATGCATCGCAAGACAATCCGCCAATCTTTCTATCTGAGTATTTAACACCTTTCAATCAGAATCTTTTGTACCATGCAAGAAAGGAAAAACAGAAAAAAATTATCAATTTTTATGGATCAAAGACGGCAAAATATTCTTGAGAAAGTCACAGCCTTCAAAGTCTATACAAATAAAAAGTTCGGAAGATATAGACAGGTTGCCAGAGTGAAACAAAAGACTCTAACTTAGTTCAATAAGAAGATCTCAACACAACAAAAATGAATGTGAACCATTAGATAGATGTAATTACACCAGAATACATCAGTAATTGTAATTTCGAATCTCTTGATGCATGGAAACAAAACACAGTGCAAGCGAGAGGTCTCACAATCTTGCATATTAACATCAGAAGCATCCGAAAACATTGGTTATTATTACAGGCTTATCTGAGGAATTACACTGATATCATTGATATATTGATTCTAACAGAAGTATCCATAACTAATGACGAAGCGACTGCTTTCCAAATTCCAGGCTTCCAACAACATAGATCATGCCGCCAAACAAGAAGAGGGGGTGGAATACTAATATTTATGAAACAAAAATTAATAGCAAAAGAAATGGCCTATCAGTTTGAGCATGCTGAAACCCTCTGCCTCGAAATCATTAATACCACGAATACACAGCATCCCATAATATTAAATGCTATTTACAGGCCACCAAACCTAAACATGATAAAATTCTTACACGAACTCAATTGCTGGCTTTCAAGCCAAGAAATATGCTCAACCAAACACCTAATGATAATTGGCGACATAAACATAAATATTGCAAATGAAAACCAGAACAACACTGTACAATACCTAGACACACTATCCATGTACAATCTAATAATAACAATAACATCATGTACTAGAGAAGAAATATTCGGAAATATTATCACTGCCTCCTGTCTAGACCATATAAACGTCCGAGCATCACCAAATAGTTACACTGCATCTGTCATAAAGTGCAAAGTAGCAGACCATCACTTCACCGCTCTAAAGACAATAGACAATACTGCACACCAAGACAATACCCATGCAATGTCCCACAGAAGAAAAACAACAGTAAACAATAATAGACGAAGAAATAGTCAACCACGAAATAAGAAAAACAGACTGGGAACACCTGGCATAAGATTCAGCAGATATCTTATACAACAACATTAAACTCACACTGGAGGAAATATATAAGAAAGCTACGAAGAAAGTCCGAATTCGATCAAAAACAACACAAAATCCTTGGATAACACAAAACTTAATCCTAGAAATACACAAAAAGGACGCTTTATGGAAAGAATTAAAGCGATATCCAAATAACACAACTTTAAAAACTGAATATAAGATAACAAGGAATCGCCTTACAACACAAATCAGAAATGCAAAAAGAAGCTACTACAGAGACAAACTAACCACCGCACAAAACAACATGAAACAAACCTGGCATCTCATTAATGAGATGCTAGATTCTGTTCCCAACACCACTGCCTCCGAAACCATAAAACACAGCTTCATGAAAGACGCAAAACCTATCCAACAACCAGCAAATGACTTTAACCAATACTTTGCAGACTCCATCCAAGAACTTCACAGAAATATTCCCCCAATCAAAAAACGAGACCCTCCACTTGGACCGCGATCAAAACAGACATTATGGTTCACAACCATAAAAGAAGCAGAACTTCTCTCAGCAATACATCAAATCAAACCAAACAAAGGCCCAGGAATAGATGGTATCAGACCTAAAGATACTGTATAAAGCAACATGCAACTAGTTTAAGTCCTATCCTACTAAAACTAATAAATAAAATATTTAAAACAGGACAGATACCAAGTATGCTAAAGGCCGCCATAATTATACCCATATACAAACAAGGAAAAAGAAATTTAATCAGCAATTACAGACCCATTGCAACATTAGCAATTATCAATCAAATTATGGAGCGGATCATACTGTAGAAACTCATACCATACACTGAGCTCTTTAATATTATCCCCAAAACACAATATGGTTTTCAGAAAAATAAGGGAACAACATCTCTCTTGGAAGACTTTACAGACTTAATTAATACCACCTTAGACAAAAACAAAATAGCCATGGTAGTCTTTATAGATCTAACCAAAGCATTCGATACACTTACACATCAAACCTTGTTGGAAAAGCTGAGGCATGTTGGAATAGACGGGCCTCTTCACAGGTGGTTTACAAACTACCTCCAAAATAGAAAGCATATCACACGTATCGGATCAAACCGAAGCAGAGAGCTACAGGTAACCTGTGGAGTGCCACAGGAAGCTGTACTCTCCCCAACTCGATTCAACATTTACACGCACGATATTAATCAGTTACCACTCAAAGGTAAGATGTTCCAGTACGCAGACGATACAGCAATAATATCCATCCATAATAACGGAAGCATAGCCCAAACAAATATGCAACTTGATATAAATCTGATCATAGACTGGCTCACGAAAAACTCCATACACCTAAACTCAGAAAAGACAAAATTAATGATATTCAGAAATCCACTGACTCGACCAGTTGAAAACAAATATATAACCATCCAACATTCACTTTCCAACACAACAAACACACAGAACAGCAAAACCACTACAATCACTCAGGTTGAAACATTACGATACCTTGGAATTTACCTCGATGCAGATATGAACTGGAATAGCCACATAAACTATCTACACAACAAACTCCGAACAATAACTGGCAAACTCTACAGGTTAAAAGACATAGTTCCCACATGCCTAAAAAAAACTAATATACAAAGCACTATGCCAAAATATACTAAGATACGGTATAACAACGTATGCTTTCTGTGCACCCTACAAATTAAATAGATTAATGTCGCTACAGTACAAAATGACAAAACTGATCTTTTGGGAACAAAGAGAAAATCACGACCTTATAAACATTGCAATGGCAGAACACAAAATACTGGCAGCAAAACATTTATGTCACTATGCAGCCTTGCTAAAACATTATTTCGATGCCAACTACAGGACAGTTAGAAATACATATCGTATAACAAGACCTCAGACTACTAATTATATCACATATAAATACAATAATCACTACGGAAAGGCCACGCGAAACTTCTACATCCCAGACATGATAAACAAATTACCTTTTGAATACAGAAACCTTACAAACTACAATAGCCTGAAAAGAGCTCTAAGGACATACTACGAACAAGAAACACGCACCCAAAATACCATACAAACTTAATGAAACACAATATATTCGCTCAGGCTTCCAGTTCAGCGACGCATCAGTACATTCCAATTTATTGTGGGGGGGGGGGGGGGGTGCGCGCGCGTGTGTGTGCGCGTGCGTGTGAGTGCGCGCGCGCGAATTTCTCAATCATGGATTCCGTAGCATCCTAACACAGCAAAATAAAAAATAAAAAAATACATAATAACCAACTGGTGTCATCCTCAGATAAGCTTACATTTAAGCTTCGAGGATGAAAGGAAAAAAAAAATTAGTTCTCATCCAAGATGTATCATATGTAACGAAATGCATGTAATGTACGTATCACAAGAAAACCAATGTATGTATTATATGTAAACCAATGTACGTAATGTAAATATCACATGTAAACAAATGTAAAGTAATGTATGTAATAATTGTAACAAATGCATGTAATGCAAAAAAAAAAAAATTATCTTAAAAGTAAATCATGAGTTTGCCCCGTATGTTTGTGAAAATAAGGACACATAATATTCAGATTGCATATGTGTAAATACTGTTGTATAATCACACCTTTTCAAACTTGAAAAAAAAATATAGTAAACCACAACATGTAATATTATACAACTTATGTAACTCTGAACAATATAATTGTAAATTATTATTATGATTGTTATATATATATATAAAAAAAAACTGTTATCATCATTACAATTTAAATCTCATTATATGTAGCACAAAGTGCTGAACCTTGTAAAATAATATACTGAATAGATGATCATTGTACATATGTAAATATTTGAAAGAACAATAAAAAAAAAAAATTATGATCATTATTATTATTATTAACGCACGGCTGTATTAAAGAGTCTGTGCTAAAGAGCTGTGTGTTAATAATAATAATAATAATAATTATTATTATTATTATTATTATTATTATTATTATTATTATTATTATTATTATTATTATTATTATTATTATTATTATTATTATTATTATTATTATTATTATTTTTATTATTATTATTATTCGTGATCACTCGTGAACATAATATTCGACACAGCCATTATTCCACAACAACTAAAAACTGCAGTAATTACGCCAATATACAAACACGGCAAAAGAAACGATACTCAGAACTACAGACCAATAGCTACCCTACCAGTCATCTCAAAAATTCTAGGAAAAATAACACACACCAGACTACAGAACTATTTACAGAAGTACAACATCACCTCACAAAACCAATATGGCTTTCAGAAAACAAAAAGCACCATTACTTTATTAGAAGACATCGCCGACACAATAAACAAAGCTCTCGACAAAAACAAGTACGCCGTCCTTATACTGCTGGATCTAACCAAAGCATTTGACACGCTTGAACAAGACATACTACTCACCAAAATATACTCAATAGGTATAAGAGGAACACTCCATACATGGTTCAAGAACTACCTCTCAAACAGAACACAAGTAACAAAAATAGGTACATGTCACAGTCGGAGTATACAAGTAAAACACGGTGTACCTCAAGGTGCCATATTATCACCCACTCTATTCAACATATACATTAACGATGTTCATAACATATCCATAAAAAGTCAAATATTTCAATACGCAAATGACACTGCATTACTAGCAATCCACACAGACATTAACACAGTTCTCTGCAAAGCACAACAAGACCTAAACGAAATCACAACATTCTCCCACCAAAACGCAATTCTAATCAACGGCACCAAAACACAGATGTTGATAATACACAACCCAAAAATCATACGCCACGCACACTATCGATACATTGTCACACATACCGCTGCATTAACAACAAAAATACCTGCCAATTCCGAAATCAAACCTGTAACACACGCAAAATACCTCGGTCTCTATATAGATTCCTACCTTAAATGGACAAAGCACATAGAATACCTATACACCAAACTCCGGATCATCGCAGCAAAACTCTTCCAAGTTAAAGACATTATTCCACCCAACATAAAAAAAAATCCTATGTAACGGTATCTGCGAATCCCTACTCAGATACGGAATAACAGTCTATACAAATACATCAAACAGCCACCTAATAAAATTAGAAACACTACACAGGAAAATCGTGTCAACAGTGATCTGGACACCATACACGCAACAACCAATATCCGACAAGCACATGGCGATACACAGAATTCTGAGCATTAAAAACCTGAAACACTACATGGCATTAACAAGGAATTACTTCAACATCACCTATCGAAACAACAGAGACACATATCGTATAACACGACCTACAACAAATCTCTACATCCCCATACCCTTCAACAACACATTTGGTTATTTTGTGAGATCACATCAGATACCCACGCAACTCAACAACCTACCAAGAAAGTTAAAACACGTACAGAACATTAAAAAACGAACTCTGGAAAATATACCAACAAAGTTAAAAAACCATTAATACTAATATACACACATCACAAATCACTAGCATCCAATGCCTACATTCCATACATAAACAGTAGCAACAACAACACAAATAGTGAAGGCTAAATCCCACTCTCTTCATAAAAGATAACCCAAGCTTTGTAGTAGGTGGGATTAACTTGCCTCACTCATCTACAGCTAATCCTTATAAGCAAATGCAGAAATTTGTATGTATAATCACTCTTTCTCAAACTTAAAAAAAAAAAAAAAAAAAATATTTTAAAATATGACTCATGTATATATACATAAATACTATGTATGATAAATCTTCTCAGTGTGAAAAAAATACTACTATTATTATTATTATTATTATTATTATTATTATTATTATTATTATTATTATTATTATTATTATTATTATTATTATTATTATTATTAACATTATTATATTAGTCATTCATTATACAGAAAATTCTGCACAATCTTCATTGCTAATATTCGAAGAACATGTCTTGTAATATAGAGGCAAAAATTGAAATTTTTAATTGAAATCCAATGTAGAAAATTGATTATATATGCCGCACTTAGTGCTGAATTTTGTAAACATTATAAGTTATAATGTCTCTCAAGATGATCATTGTGTATGTCTAAATATTTTAGAAATCAATAAAAAAATTATATATTATAAAAATTATTATTATCCGAACTATATAATTGTAAATTATTGCTATTTTAAAAGATAGCAAAAAAACTATGTTATCATCATTATTATGGAAAGTTCATTATATGCAGCACTTCGTGCTGAACCTTGTAAAATAATATACTGAATGTTACTCAAGATGATAATTGTATATATGTAAATATTTGAGAGATCAATAAAAATGTATATTTAACATTAAAATTATTATTATTATTATTATTATTATTATTATTATTATTATTATTATTATTATTATTATTATGTATATTCTATATTCAAAAATTCTGTATAATCTCTATTGTAAAGATTAGAAGAATATGTGTTGTATAGAGGCAAAACAGTACTTTTAAAAAATTTTAATTGAAATCCAATGTAGAAAATGTAGCACTTTGTGCTGAATTCTGTATAATTATAAGTTGCAATGTCACTCAAGATGTTTATTGTATGTGTAAATATTTTAGCAGATCAATAAAAATATTATCATATTAAAAAAATTATTATTATTATTATTATTGATTTACACGTTAATGAATAACAAACAATTCTAATGAGATCAAGCAGAAATGCCATTCTCCCTTATATACCACCCATCAATGATTTCCCAGACACTTTAGCAATTTACAATTTACACCAGTAGGAGAACCCTAATATCGGGTATGCTAATCTTTGCTTTGAGCACTTTTTGCATCCTCTGAGGGAGGCTTTTCCGGCAGACATCAGGTGGAATTTGTCTCCGTTCTTTCATCAAAGCAGCACTCAGTACAGTGACATTTCGAGGATATGCTGTTCTGGACATCTCTTCATACCATTCCTTAACAGCTGTAGCTTTGTGGCATGGGATATTATCGTCTTGATAGTAAGACGAGTCCGTTCCATAAAGACTTCACAATGTAGGCAGCACCTGATTACCCAGAATATCAAGGTACTAAGTTGGTTTCATGGAACCATGGACAACAACCAGTGGTCCCACTCCAAAGTAGCTGAAGACACCCGACACCATTACTCCTTCACCACCAAACCTTACTGTGGGTACAACACACTGTGGTAACAAGCATTCGCTAGGTTGCCTCCAAACTAACAACCTGCTATCACACTTGAAACAGGTGAACCTTGATTCATTGCTCCCGAGTACCGTTTTCTACTGGTCAATTGTCCAGTTCACACGCTCTTTGCACCAGGTCAGACGAGCTGACTTGTTTGTTGTTGTGATGCTCGTCTTGTGTGCATCTTCTCTTCCGTGGAATTCCAGTAAATGGAGTTCTTTTCATACGGTATTAGTGCTCACCATGGTATTACTGGCGCTCTGGAACTCATCATATTTTATATATATATATATATATAAAAAATATATATATACTGTATATATATATATATATATATATATATATATATATATATATATATATATATAGTAAGCCTGGAGGTCACACTATTTGTTATCGCTCTGGTGCAAAGAACGCCATAATGGCTGGATAAAAGTGATCCATGGACAACGCGACATGAGAAGGTTATGTTCAGAGCAACTAAAACGAGGGTTGATATTTCCAGTATATTTGGAAGGAGTAAAAATAAATAAACAAATACAATCGCCAACCACAAAAATGGACACATCGTTTTAACCAGCGTGCCGGCCTTGAGGTATCTGGATGAAAAAGTGTCCATTGAAGTCAATATAATCTTTGGATATGGAATTAATATGAATATGAAGCGTATAATTTCGATACATGTTATCCGTCTGGCCGTTTAGATGGTACCTCTTCATCTTGAGGTACGTTTGCCTATTCAAAGAGGCTGCCGAAATGTTCCATACTCTAACGGAAAATGAGGGATCCGTTTCAACCACACGAGACCTAAGATATCACAGATATCATTTTCACAATACCGATATGTTACTAACTAGTATACATCGTATAAAACCTATTGAAGCGCGAAGATTAGAAATATTTTTGTTTATTAAGTTTTATTTCCTTGTGGTCAATACCTTAAAATTATTAACAAATGTTCTATACTCTGTGACTGGAATCGAACCTATTAGGGGTTTGCTATAGCGTCTTTGACACCATGAAAATGGCTAAGAAGCTATTTCTGATTGTGGTGATCAAAAGGCAAACAGTAAATATGTACATCAGATAACAAGTTTATACGGGATAGAAAGTAGAATTATGATTCACACATTTGCCATATTCTCACCATTGCATCATGTACTTAATTATGTTTAAATCCTTGGACATAATTTTATTCATTTGTTTAGCTTTATTTTCTCCATCGCGAGAGTTTAAATATAGAATTTAAAAGAGTAGATAAGCTAGACTTCCAGATTGCTAACGTTGAAGTTATCATACATTAACAATAGTTTCGACAAGTTCAAGTTTATTGTTACCTTTATTACTAACGAGAGGAGGGAAATTTTCTGTACTCATGTTCTATTGTTACTTCCTCTCATGAAGTCACAATGCCATCAACGGGTATATATTTGGATCCGGTAAACAAGAAATCTGGTCGATTAAAGGTTCAGGTCTAGTATGTTCTAAAGACAACGTTGTTATAATAGGTTCGCAAGGACACTCAGATGACTAGGTTATCATGCACACGGATTCAATTGCAGTGGCAGAATAGATTGTCCAATTAGGTATATGGACTATCCATTTAATTGAAGATTGGTGTTTCTATAACGATCTCGTAGGACAGTGAATCAGGGGAGGTTGGAGGTACCAGTTCATTGTTTTAGCGTTTAAGGGTCCACTAGATGGTTAAAGACGTTCACTTACACTAGCGCCAATTGAGGTCTGATGGATGTTACATGAGATTAATATCTAACCGCGAGGTGGGGGAAGGAAGTGGAATGATTACTCTGGAATTCCATTAAAGATCCAGTTCACACTTTCATGCAGAACTCATTACGAGTACTCAGAATGAGATGAGAACTCGTAAAAGAAGCGCGCTATCAAGTGTTCTTGAGGGGGTGAGGCTAGCAGATTCTACTCTTTAAAAGAATAAAAGTCATTCGTGAGAAATTCTTGAAGGGATAATGGATAGCGTTCGGTTTCAACGGAATTCACCAAGTAAGCAATTATGACTTATAGATCATTATTCCTTAAAGATTCCCTGCTGAATCTCAATGTGTCCGTGAGGATCAAGGTCATCCAGCACTGAAGCGTTTGGACGGTCGGAGGATAACAATTCAGTGTTGTTTCTTCATTATTGTAAGTCCAATTGGTTTTTTGTTTCCGAAGATTGTGGAGTCAAATGAATATAACAACTTTCGGGGGATACTAGAATCTGGGACAGGTCATACATGAGGCAGATATTTGGCAGTAAGGCAGTAAGGAACTGTATACTATTTGTTTGTAATGATGTCCCTCCGCAAGGGTAGTCCCAACTTAAGATTCAGAAGTTCCCGGAGTGTTGATTTACATAAACAACATTTACAAATAGGTTTATTTGGTCCACTTTTAATATGATTTTATTATGCTAAATGTTTAAAATATCTTTTCAAATTTGATGAATTATTCATAGTATTCATCCCTTATAATTTAAAGATAGTTCAATTATTTTTGTATAGTAACCTAATTTGTTGTTTTCTTATATTGACGATATATAATATAGAAAATATTTTTTTCATTTGAAAACTGTTTAGTAATTTACTACTTTTAATGAATTGCAAATTTTTCATAATTATATGCTATTAAAATAACAGTAATATTATAGCATATAATATATAATAATCGCATTTAATACAACAAAATAAAAAGCATCGTATAAGATTATATGCTTGATTTTTATTTTGTGATATTTATATCATTGTATTTTTATTTTTATATTTGCTTTTATTTTATTTTTGTAATTATATGATTTTATGATAAAAGATTGATTTGAGATTTCCTGTTTAAAGTATTTTTATTTCGTGTATTTCTCGACATGATCGTTCGTTAGATACTGTCGTATTTTACGTATTTTTCCTTAGTAAATGTGGATTCATAACGCAAATACACCGTGGGGTGATCGGACTCTATTGATGGGGTGGTGGACGACAGTGGAATGGCCTTCGAGAGAGGACGATGCGGAGAAATGCCTCTAAAATCCGACAATGTGAGATCAAAACTCTCGTCCTGCTCAACCGAAGCCAGTCGCGCTGTTGTTTATCAAGGGGTGAGTGATGTTAGTATAGCAGGCGTTTCGTTATCTGCCAAGGGCTAATGTTTCTCAAATGGGGATTAGAATCCGAAACTTGAATTCGATTTGAAGATCATTTATTTCTATTTACTTTTTTCTTTTTATTTCTATCAGAAAATTTGGGTTCGACTTTCATTCTCAAATATAGGAACACAATATACTTGAGGTTTGTGAAAAGCGCGTGTAAGTTCTATTATTTTAATATCAGCATCAGATTTCTAAAAGTGCTTCAAACATTTGAAGAGACAAGGCGATGTAATAAGCTTATGGTTACAGAACCTCAATGATTGAAAGTTCAATAGAATTTTTACTTTATTCATCACATTATTGTACTGGACCAAGTCGAAATAAGTTTACCATGAATTTAGAATTGAGGGAATTCTCACCTGTGTGCACCAAAGATATGTGTTTAAAAATAGCAGTTGCTTTAGATAAAAATATGACCTTTCATTCCAAAATGATCAGCGGAGATCATTTCATATATCGTATTCGAATTGAAATCCATATGAATGGATTTATCAATAAGAGAAACATTTGCCAATTTTGGTTTTGATTTTCTGCTTTTGTTTCTTTCCAAACGGAAGAGTCCTCACTTCAATAGGAGGAGGGTCTCCATTTTCAGTTATAAAGACAAGATTGTTTAGAATCATTCACATTGGCAACTTGTACAGAAGAGTATCTGGAGTTTTCTAAACACAATGCTATCAAAAGCATTTGTAAATCACATACTGCTGACACTATATCCAGTTTGGATATAGTCTATGAAGTTGTTGAAAATGCTGCTTAGAAGCAAAGAGCCTTTTAGGATATTTGAACAGAAGAAGAGCTCTCCTTACTCATAGAGCGATGGGGATTCTCCTTCTCCCCAGAATCAGAATTTCGGGTTTTCCCTCTCGGTTTCAATTGCTTTGGAGAAATTCTAAACACGCAGCACTTGGTCCAACATGCTGATCTGTGCCGTGAAATATCACAAGATAGAAGAGCATTACCATCTTTCATAGTATATAAAGAGGTGAAGAGGTTTTTTTCTGTTATGGTCTCTATCATGATGGAATCTATCTCTGAACTGCAGTGACGCAATCGAATTAAAACAGTGCGCAATTTAATGGAATTCAAAGCTAGTCTTCACTTCTAGAAGTTTATCTCTGCGGTTAACAGCGATGGAAGTGTAAGAGCGATGTTTGAATTTGGTAGGAATGATGCTAATATCCTTTATAGAAGAATAGAGCCTTTTAAAATTATTTCAAGGATCCCCAGAAAACTAGATTTTCATAGACACGGATTCAATTTCATTGGTAGAAAGGATTGTCCATCATTTGACTGGGTCATTGTTTCAGCAGGGTCCATTAGATGGTTTCTTTGAGACATTCCATAAAACTAGCGCCAACTCAGGTCTGATGGATCTAAAATGAGACAAATTTCTAAACGCTAGGAGGGGAAGGAAGTTGTATAATTATTATATCATTAAAGATCCAGTTCACACTTTTATGCAGAACATTAAAAGAAACGCGGCATCAAGTGTTCTTGTGGGGGCAAGGATGGAAAATTCTATTCTTTAAAAGAATAAAACTCATTCGAGGGAAATTCTTGAAGGGGTAATGGATAGCGTTCGTTTCAACAGAATTCAACAAGTAAGCAAGTATAACTTATACATCATTATTGCTTGGAGTTTTCCTGTTGAATCGTATTGTATCCATGAGAATCAAGGTCATCCAGTGCTGTAGCGTTTGGACGGTTGGAGAATAACAATTCAGTGTTGTTTCTTCATAATTTATTCTATTATGGTCTCTATCATGATGGAATCTATCTCTGAACTGCAGTGACTCAAACGAGTTACAACAGTGTGCAATTTAGTAGAGTTCAAATGTCACTTCTAGAAGTTTATCTCTGCGGGTAACAGTGGTGGAAGTGTAAGAGCGAAGTTTTGTATTTGCTAGGAATAAGTCCAATTGGTTTTTTGTTTCCGAGATTTGTGAATTCAAATTTTAATGAATAAAACTTTTGGTGATACTGGAATCTGGGACAGGGGTTACACATGATGCAGATATTTGGCATTAAGGGAATGAAGGTTAATAATGTAAACTGTTTTTGTAATGTTATTCCTTCGCCAGGATAGTCCAAACTTAAGATTCTAAAGTTCCCAGAGTTTATTTTCATAAACAACATTTAAAAAAGTGGTTTTACATAGTCCATCTTTTATATAACACAAAGCAACCATGTAAGATGATTATTATTTTATTATAAATGTGTCATTATATTTTATTTTTATATGTGATTTTATTTAATTTTTGTAATTTTATTATGTGGTTTTATGACAAAAGATTCATTTCGGATTTCCTGTTTAAAGTATTTCTCTTCATGTATTTCTGGACATGCTCGTTCATTAGATACTGTCCTAAGTATTTTTTTTTATTTCCTTAGTAAGTGTGGTTTATATCACAATGCACCGTGGGGTGATCGGATTCTATTGTTGGGGTGGTGGACAACAGTGGAATGGCCTTCGAGAGAGGACGATGCGGAGAAATGCCTCTAAAATCCGACAATGTGAGATCAAAACTCTCGTCCTGCTCAACCGAAGCCAGTTGCGCTGTTGTCTATCAAGGGGTGAGTGATGTTAGTATAGCAGGCGTTTCGTTATCTGCCAAGTGCTAATGTTTCTCAAATGGGGATTAGAATCCGAAACTTGAATTCGATTTGAATATCATTTATTTCTATTTCATTTTTTCTTTTTATTTCTATCAGAAAATTTGGGTTCGACTTTCATTCGCAAATATAGGAACACAATATAGTTGAGGTTTGTGATAAGCGCGTGTAAGTTCTATTATTTTTATATCAGCATCAGATTTCTAAAAGTGCTTCAAAGATTTGAAAAGACAAGGCGATGTAATACGCTTATGGTTACTGAACCTCAATGATTGAAAGTTCAATAGAATTTTTACTTTATTCATCACATTATTGTACTGGACCAAGTCAAAATAAGTTTACCATGAATTTAGAATTCAGGGAATTCTCCCCTGTGTGCACCGAAGATATGTGTTTAAAAATAGCAGTTGCTTTAGATAAAAATATGACCTTTCATTCCAAAATGATAAGCGGAGATCATTACATATATCGTATTCGAATTGAAATCCATATGAATGGATTTATCAATAAGAGAAACATTTGCCAATTTTGGTTTTGATTTTCTGCTTTTGTTTCTTTCCACACGGAAGAGTCCTCACTTCAATAGGAGGAGGGTCTCCATTTTCAGTTATAAAGACAAGACTGTTTAGAATCATTCACAATGGCAACTTGTACAGAAGAGTATCTGGAGTTTTGTAAACACAATGCTATCAAAAGCATTTGTGAATCACATACTGCTGACACTATATCCAGTTTGGATATAGTGTATGAAGTTGTTGAAAATGCTGCTTAGAAGCAAAGAGCCTTTTAAGATATTTGAACAGATGAAGAGCTCTCCTTACTCATAGAGCGATGAGGATTCTCCTTCGCCCCAGAATCAGAATTTCGGGTTTTCCCTCTCGGTTTCAATTGCTTTGGAGAAATTATAAACACGCAACACTTCGTCAAACATGCTGATCTGTGCCATGAAATACCACAAGATAGAAGAGCATTACCATCTTTCATAGTATATAAAGAGGTGAAGAGTTTTTTTTTTCTGTTATGGTCTCTATCATGATGGAGTCTATCTCTGAACTGCAGTGACGCAATCGAGTTACAACAGTGCGCAATTTAATGGAATTCAAAGCTAGTCTTCACTTATAGAAGTTTATCTCTGCGGTTAACAGCGGTAGAAGTGTAAGAGCGATGTTTGAATTTGGTAGGAATGATGCTAATATCCTTTATAGAAGAATAGAGCCTTTTAAAATTATTTCAAGGATCCCCAGACAACTAGATTTTCATAGACACGGATTCAATTTCATTGGTAGAAAGGACTGTCCATCGTTTGACTGGGTCATTGTTTTAGCAGGGTCCATTAGATGGTTTCTTTGAGACATTCCATAAAACTAGCGCCAACTGAGGTCTGATGGATCTAAAATGAGACAAATTTCTAAACGCTAGGAGGGGAAGGAAGTTGTATAATTATTATATCATTAAAGATCCAGTTCACACTTTTATGCAGAACATTAAAAGAAACGCGGCATCAAGTGTTCTTGTGGGGGCGAGGATGGAAAATTCTATTCTTTAAAAGAATAAAACTCATTCGAGGGAAATTCTTGAAGGGGTAATGGATAGCGTTCGTTTCAACATAATTCAACAAGTAAGCAAGTATAACTTATAGATCATTATTGCTTGGAGTTTTCCTGTTGAATCGTATTGTATCCATGAGAATCAAGGTCATCCAGTGCTGTAGCGTTTGGACGGTTGGAGAATAACAATTCAGTGTTGTTTCTTCATAATTTATTCTATTATGGTCTCTATCATGATGGAATCTATCTCTGAACTGCAGTGACTCAAACGAGTTACAACAGTGTGCAATTTAGTAGAGTTCAAAGGTCACTTCTAGAAGTTTATCTCTGCGGGTAACAGTGGTGGAAGTGTAAGAGCGAAGTTTTGTATTTGCTAGGAATAAGTCCAATTGGTTTTTTGTTTCCGAGATTTGTGAATTCAAAATTTAATGAATAAAACTTTCGCTGATACTGGAATCTGGGACAGGGGTTACACGTAATGCCGATATTTGGCATTAAGGGAATGAAGGTTAATAATGTACACTGTTTGTTCGTAATGTTGTTCCTTCGCAGGGATAGTCCAAACTTAAGATTCTAAAGTTCCCAGAGTTTATTTTCATAAACAACATTTAAAAAAGAGGTTTTACATAGTCCATCTTTTATATAACACAAAGCAACCATGTAAGATGATCATTATTTTATTATAAATGTGTCATATTTTATTTTTATATGTGATTTTATTTAATTTTTGTAATTTTATTATGTGGTTTTATGACAAAAGATTCATTTCGGATTTCCTGTTTAAAGTATTTCTCTTCATGTATTACTGGACATGCTCGTTCATTAGATACTGTCGTAAGTATTTTCTTTATTTCCTTAGTAAGTGTGGTTTATATCACAATGCACCGTGGGGTGATCGGATTCTATTGTTGGGGTGGTGGACGACAGTGGAATGGCCTTCGAGAGAGGACGATGCGGAGAAATGCCTCTAAAATCCGACAATGTGAGATCAAAACTCTCGTCCTGCTCAACCGAAGCCAGTCTCGCTGTTGTTTATCAAGGGGTGAGTGATGTTAGTATAGCAGGCGTTTCGTTATCTGCCAAGTGCTAATGTTTCTCAAATGGGGATTAGAATCCGAAACTTGAATTCGATTTGAAAATTATTTATTTCTATTTCTTTTTTTCTTTTTATTTCTATCAGAAAATTTGGGTTCGACTTCCATTCCCAAAGTTAGGAACACAATATCCTTGAGGTTTATGATAAGCGCGTGTAAGTTCTATTATTTTAATATCAGCATCAGATTTCTAAAAGTGCTTCAAAGATTTGAAGAGACAAGGCGATGTAATAAGC
The DNA here is from genome assembly GCF_054136105.1 of Typopeltis vanoorti. NCBI lineage: Eukaryota > Metazoa > Arthropoda > Arachnida > Uropygi > Thelyphonidae > Typopeltis > Typopeltis vanoorti. The sequence continues at coordinate 75,024,422 of NC_143556.1, read as the reverse complement.
TTATGGTTACTGAACCTCAATGATTGAAAGTTCAATAGAATTTTTACTTTGTTCATCACATTATTGTACTGGACCAAGTCGAAATAAGCTTACCATGAATTTAGAATTGAGGGAATTCTCACCTGTGTGCACCAAAGATATGTGTTTAAAAATAGCAGTTGCTTTAGATAAAAATATGACCTTTCATTCCAAAATGATAAGCGGAGATCATTTTCGTATATATCGTATTCGAATTTAAATCCATATATATATATATATATTATAATGTATATAGAGAGTAATGAACGGCTTTATCAATAAGAGAAACATTTGCCAATTTTGGTTTTGATTTTCTGCTTTTGTTTCTTTCCAAACGGAAGAGTCTTCACTTCAATAGCAGGAGAGTCTCCATTTTCAGTTACGAAGACAAGACTGTTTAGAATCATCCACATTGGCAATTTGTACAGAAGAGTATCTGGAGTTTTGAAAACACAATGCTATCAAAAGCATTTGTGAATCACATACTGCTGACACTATATCCAGTTTGGATATAGTCTATGAAGATGTTGAAAATGCTGCTTAGAAGCAAAGAGCCTTTTAGGATATTTGAACAGAAGAAGAGCTCTCCTTACTCATAGAGCGATGGGGATTCTCCTTCGCCCCAGAATCAGAATTTTGGGTTTTTCCCTCTCGGTTTCAATTGCTTTGAAGAAATTCTAAACACGTAACACCTCGTCAAACATGCTGATCTGTGCCATGAAATACCACAAGATAGAAGTACATTACCATCTTTCATAGTATAAAGAGGTGAAGAGGTTTTTTTCTTTGTCTATTATGGTCTCTATCATGATGGAATCTATCTCTGAACTGCAGTGACGCAAACGAGTAACAACAGTGTGCAATTTATTACAGTTGAAAGCTAGTCTTCACTTCTAGAAGTTTATCTCTGCGGTTAACAGTGGTGGAAGTGTAAGAGAGAAGTTTGGATTTGGTAGGAATGATGCTTGACAATACCTTTTTCAAATTATTTCAAGGATCCCACATACAACTATGTTTTCATAGACACGGATTCAATTTCATTGGTAGAGAGGACTGTCCATTGTTCGACTGTTTTAGTTTGAATGTTTTAGTAGTCTTAGCTGGGTCCATTAGATGGATTGTTGGAGACATTCCATAATACTAGCGCCAACTGATGGATCTCAAATGAGACAAATTTCTAAACGTTAGGAGGAGAAGGAAGTTGTATATAATTATTTTATCATTAAAGATCCAGTTCATACTTTTATGCAGAACATTAAAAGAAATGCGGCATCAAGTGTTCTTGTGGGGGCAAGGATGGAAATTTCTATTCTTTAAAAGGATAAAACTCATTCGATGGGAAATGCTTGAATGGGTAATGGATAGCGTTCGTTTCAACATAATTCAACAAGTAAGCAAGTATAACTTATAGATCATTATTGCTTAGAGTTTTCCTGTTGAATCGTATTGTATCCATGAGAATCAAGGTCATCCAGTGCTGAAGCGTTTGGACGGTTGGAGAATAACAATTCAGTGTTGTTTCTTCATAATTGTATGTCCAATTGGTTTGTTGTTTCCGAGATTTGTGAAGTAAAAACTTTATGAATAAAACTTTCGGTGATACTGGAATCTGGGACAGGAGTTACACATGAGGCAGATATTTGACACTGAGGGAGTGAAGGGTAATGTACACTGTTTGTTCGTAATGTTTTTCTTCCGCCAGGATAGTCCAAAATTAAGATTCTGAAATTCCCGAAGTTTATTTTCATAAACAACATTTACAAAAGAGGTTTATATAGTCCACTTTTTACATAGTTCACAGATATAATACAAAGCAACTATGTAAGATGCTTGATTATTATTTTATTATAAATGTATCATTATATTTTATTTTTATATGTAATTTTATTTTATTTTTGTAATTTTATTATATGGTTTCATGATAAAAGATTCATTTCCCATGTCCTGTTTAAGGTATTTTTCTTCATGTATTTCTGGACATGCTCGTTCATTAGATACTGTCGTAAGTATTTTCCTTATTTCCTTAGTAAGTGTGGTTTATATCATAATGCACCATGGGGTGATCGGATTCTATTGCTGGGGTGTTGGACGACAGTGGAATGGTCTTAGGTGTGAGGACGATGCGGAGAAATGCTCCTAAATCCGACAATGTGAGATCAAAATTCTCGTCTCCTGCTCAACTGAAGCCAGTCGCGCTGTTGTCTATCAAGGGGTGAGTGATGTTAGTATAGCAGGCGTTTCGTTATCTGCCAAGTACTAATGTTTCTCAAATGGGGATTAGAATCCTAAAATCTAATTACATTTGTAGAATAGAATTTTTTTTTTCCAGAAAGTTTAGTTTTGTCTTAGGTTTTAGGTTTTAGGTTTTCTAGATATCTGTTCCTACTATTCCATTCGACTGGCGCCATTAGATTACAAACGACTTTAAAGATTTGAAACGAAAAAGCGATGTAATAGCACTCTATCGCTACTGAAGTTCAATGATACAGACTTGAATATAATTTTTTACTTCGTTAATCACTTTATTGTATTGGTTCAATTCAAAAGAAGTTTACTCTGAATTCAGAATTGGAGGCGGTTCCATACTAGTGAGATCTATATATAAAGTACGCCATTTCAATACAAGAAAGATTTGTCAATATATTCTTAGATTTTTTTTTGTTTTCCTTTTTTTAATAGGTGGGCACTCTGTTTTCAGAAATAGACGCAAGATCATTTACAATCATTTACAAATGCAGCTCTGTCAAAAGAGAATTCTGAAATTTTATATGCTATCAAATGAAAACGGACAGGAAGATTCCATTTTTTTCTCACTATCTGAATTTCAATATGTTTTCCGAGTAGTTCATTACATTTGCCGGGAATGATAAAAGGCGATATTTCTATCATTCTTGCAGGCTAGGGTGATTAAGTGTACAGTGACCATCCATCTGTAATGATGAGAACGTAGCATTCTAAATGTCTAGGAATATCCCGTTATAAATGTCAGCGAGCCTTATGCCACTGTGACCTTATGCCACTGTTACCATAGCTATTGTATTCATGATGCAGTAGCAAAATATAGAGATTGCAGACTAGAATCTATTCGCCTAATTGGAAAACCACTTTTTAAGTTACATCTGCTTCAGTGATGGCTTCCGATTTCTGAATGCATTGAAGACTTTAAGACAGACAAATATTTCCTGTGAAATGAACGTTTCATTGAAGTTCATCTCAAAAAACGTCCACATAATTTTCACTTCGTGGATAGAATTGTTGAGAACTGCAATCCTTCCAAGTCTTCAAAGTAAAGGGGAAATTGTGTATGAAAGTAATAAAGAGCACATCGAAAGAAAGAAATCAAAAATATATTTAAAATGGAATATAAATAGATGAACTAGGGAAGTTAAAGAAGTCTGCTTAAGAGGAGGGAAAAAAAGAAATGTAAGCTCCTTATTACGATCGATCATCTGTTGGAAGGCTGAGTGGTAAAAGGCCATTAAATTGAAAGCAGCGAGCGCCTAAATTCAGTACATCATATACTTAATTTATTGGAAGACTATATCTGAGGACCTACATATTCTACATATCCAGCTAAACCCCTTCATCTGGACTGAACCAAACTCCTTTCGCAGTGATAGGATTTATCATGCAACAGTTGTAGTTGTACAAGCAATATTGAGTTGTGTAAAATCAGCTTGAGAGATGATAAAATAGTATTAAAATCAGTGATAATGAATAAATGAAGATGAGTCAGAATTTTAGTCCGAACAGTGAAAGATCATGCAAAATATTTTTAAGCACTGCAACTTCTGTTGTCTTTTAATTTGATAGCTACACAAAAATCATGAACAAACATTAGAAAGGATATATAGGAATTAAATATTAAAACTACAGAGAAATTTCCTCTATTGGTGGACTAGAATCGAACCTAGTTCTAATCTTACTTTCATGCAGAACTCATTACGAGTTCTGCATGAAAGTGAGAACTCACAACTCGTAAAAACAAACGCGCAATCAAGTTTTCTTGAGGGGCGAGGGTGGAAGATTCTACTCTTTAAAAAAATAAAAATTCTTGGGAAACTGATGGAGTGTCTGTGGAATTACTGAGAGCAGATGGCGATGAAGTGGTGAATATTGACTGAAATTTATTCAACAGGTTTAGAAGAAAATATACTAGCCTGAAGATTGAAAAACCAACATCACTACTCGCCGAATTCCAAAAGAATCCAATACCAGAGATTGTGCGAATTATAGAACCATCGCTTTAATTTCACTTGCAAGTAAAGTTATGTATCTTTTCGCAAAAGCTGGAGCTATATATAGAGAAATGTCACAAGAACAGGCAGGCTTTCGGAGAGGTAGAGGAACTAGAGACCAAATAGGAAACATCAGATGGATTATGGAAAGAACAAGAGAATTTCAAAATATTCATCTGTTTTATTGTTTATAAGAAAGGTTTTGATTGCGTGGATCACAACAGACTGGATTGTAATGAGATCAATGGGAATGTCTGAGCATTTAATTCCCTTGATAAGAGAGCTGTATATAAATCAAGAAGCTTCAGTGAAACAGAGAAATTAAGTGTCTGTTTCTTTGGAGAAACAGACACTTAATTTGCCACCAGTAATATCTAGGTAGTCTTAATTCTAGGTAGCAGCAGTCTGGAGCGGTTGATTCTATTGTATCAACAGTTACATTTAGCCATCAGCAAAACAAAATTGATGGCTTCTGGCAAATTAAATGGTTTTATAAGAGAGGTATATAATTGAAAATTATGATTTACTGGGATCCAGAATCAGAATTGATGGTAAATGTGAAGATGAAATTAAAAGATGGATAGTAATGGAAAAAATGCGATGTTAAACCTGACAAATTATGAAAGATAGAGGTGTGATTTAGGTCATAAATGTAAGAATTGTCAAAGCAATAGTATTTCCAGTAGTGACGTATGGTTGTGAAGAAAGCAAATTGTTTCACTTGAATTATTGGATTCCCCTACACAGAATAAATGGAGAGATAAATGGAAGTTGATGTAATTTGGACATATTATGCGAGCTGATGAATCATTGGAAAAGGCAGTTATGTTGGGAAAGACGGAAGGCATGAGAAGAAGAGGAAGACCACAAAATTGTGGGATGGACAACATAAAAGAACTTATCAACTTGAACTTATAATTGCTGAAGGACAAGTGGCCGAGTGAAATGGGTGTGAAACAAGAACCATTGTTCTCGTGGCACATAACAACAACACAGTTTATCTCTCCATTTATTCTCCATAGTTCAAATGAAAGAGCAAAGCATGAATTTGGCTGAAAAAAGATTCGAATCGTGTTCAGAAGCAAGTCGGTGCAAAACGTGTTTTTAGTTGAATGGTTTTTTCTCCCGGAAACTCACATTTTCTCTCCTCATGCTCTTAGTTGCTTTGGTAAAATTCTAGACACCCCAACTACAACAGTTTACAATTCGCAGGAAGATGGGCAGCTTCTCGACTAACGTCGCTACGCTAACAGGAATTGTTAGCGTAGCGACGGCGCCTACCACAATATGGCTGAACGAGGGCTCTTATTAGGCCGCGCCGTGAGGCAGGCTGCCTCTATGCTGCACCCTGTCGACGGTACTGCTCATCACTTGTCCAGTAGGCCGTCCATATTATCCGTTAACTCGACATTTCTATAATATACACAGAAGAGAAATTGTATTTAATATGTTCGGAATGCAGCACAATGAAATTTCATTTTGCGATCTTTTGTGAAAATGCATCACCGTTATCTGGATTAAAAGATGGAATCATGGTCTGAATTAAGTCTATAACTTTCTCTTAAGAAGATTTTTTTAAGCCATTGTTGAGGATAATTCCTCAACAATGACGCTCATCCTTAAGTTTAATGAGATCATGCATAGTCTTTTAAATTTTTTTCTCCCCTCCATGGTATAGTCTTCTTTCTCGGCATCAGAATGAGAGGATTAAATGCCTTTTCTTTCTTTTGAAAAGCGTTTTATTTTTTCCTCCTTTTTTTAAAAAAATTCTAGATGCCTCTAAATAAGTTTCTGTATTTTGTGAAATATCAAAAAAAAAAAAAAAAACTTATGATAGTTTTCTCAAAGAATAAAATTCTTTCAAAACCTTTTATATAGGGCATTGAGAACTTTCAAGCTGCTAACATAAGATAGTGCCAGCCTTTATTTACTTTCTATCTTAACAGAAAATAAAATTTGATACTTTCAATAAAGGCCACACTGTCTCTGATTATTTTTTAATCCTCCGTTAAAAATAAGCTCTTCTTCGCTAACTCCGAATATTCGATTGAAAAAAAAAACAAAAAAAACTAACGTCTTGTTGACGACTCTATGCCTCCGTTCATACTTCGTATTTTTCATTAATTTTAATTAACTTGTGCTTTTTATAATATAGAATGTAAATAAGCTTAATAGGATTACTTCTTGGTTTAGGGATCTTCGGCAAGTCGACATTGCACTACTTCTGAAACATTAATTTTTTTGATAAAATATTTATAAGATATTATTATTAGCTAAGTAAAAAAAAAAAGTTTTAAAAGCTCTTAAAAATTTCCAAACACCAACTACTTTCAAGAAGGTCGCTACTCTTTTTTTTATTTGTTTGTTTGTGTTTTGATGAACAAGGAGGCCTGCTTAGCCTCGTAGCAACTTCCGTTATATATACTTATGGATCTACAGAAGACAAATCATTATAGATTCGATTCTAGTCAGTAATTACACGAAAGTTTTCTAGGCCTATTATTAGCCGATTTCAGAAGATAGACGATCTTCGCTGTAGGTAAGTCATTTTAGATTTTTTTTTCCTGAAGAATCTAATGGATTTTTGTTTAATTTCACATCTCAACAAAATAAACCCTAGAACACATAAGCATAGGCAAACAAATACTAGTTAGGATCGAAAATACATACATGAACTCTTAACTAGCACGCAGCGGGAATGCACTTAATATCTTGCCTATCGTGACAGGTTTGGAAATCGGGTGTTTACCATTTCAAAAAAAAAAAAAAAAAAAAGTTATAACTAAAAGCCAAATAACTAAACGAATCAAATCTTCAAAGAACATCACATTTTTAACAATAATTCATTATTAAAAAATTATGGAAACAACAACCGTATTATAATAAAACTTCAGTTTAATATAAACCAATATAATCACCCGACGTTTCCACCTTAATATTAAGGTCATCTGGGATTAATCCTGTTAGTTGGATTATCTTTCGCAAGTTGATAAGTGCTGCTATCAGAGACCAATTGATTCATTTGATGAACGTAAGTAGGTCTGTTTGAGACAACCGTAGCATTATCTTTGTCAGCTTTGTTACAGCTATATCCTTACTAGCTCTTAATGACTTAATGGCTGCTAGTTCTGTTTTGGTGATATTGCTGCATATGGCTTAGGGCTTTCACTTCTTGATCATTGGTTTGTGAACGTTGAAAACCCAAACGTTCACAAACACAACGTTCCACTTTGGCTGATAGTTGAAAGTATAGATAGCTCTAATTATTACCTAGCCAAGAAATTAGCATCAACACTTAAAAACGTTTCTGCCCTTTTCACAAATGTCCCAATCAGTGACACAATTCGTCTCTTAAAGAATACACTTCCACTCGATATTACAGCTCTCTTTTCCCATGTACTACGTTTTCATTACTTTCTTGTGTGACAAAATAATTTTTACCTACAAAAGGAAATCTTGGACTCACCGGCTGTCCCGCCAATTACTATATTTTATATGGAAACTTGAGCAACGTGATCTAGATTCGTGTACTTTAAAACCTGCAGTTTGGCTTAGATACGTTGAAGATGTTTTCCTTATCTGACCACACGACCGTCAAACTTCAAACACCTTCCTCAGCCACCTGAGCAAATATGACATGAGCGCATACAATTTACTATTGAAATTGAAAATCAGAACTCACTTCCTTTCCTGGATACAGTGGTCACACGTCTACAGTGTGACAAAACAGCTACTAGCTACACATGCAGGCCAGTATATACATGCTGAATCTTACCACCCCTTCACAAAACACTTGGAGCTATTAACATCCTTGAAAAGAGGACTCTAACAATTTGCTCGAATGAACAAGCTCTTAAACAAGGATTACAATTATTAGCAATACCTTTATAAACAATGGCTGTAACTAAACTACCATCAATAAAATTCTCCATAAAGCTTCATCAAAAATGCAAATAATATAAATTATAGTTAAACCATAGCTATCCCCATACATTAAAAGGTTATCGGATAAAATAAATAGAATTCTATACATTACAATTTTAATGCTACTTTTAAACCACCTATAAAATTAAAAATATATATGCAACTCCTCCAGTGATGCCGTCTCTCCTTGGTCCACCATGGATTATACCGAATCCGTAGCACCTGTAACTTACCTTATATTGGTAAAACAGGGTGCTCAATTCTAATCCGTAAAAATGAACAGAAACGCTACGAAATTTAACAATTTTTCAGCCCACAACATAGATTCTTTCAAGTTCTCCAGCAAACCTGTACTTTAATACTCTAAACAACAATGTATTGCTTTGCTCTAATTTATCTGCAATTATGTGACAGCACGTTTCTCTTTAGCTTAATATATCTCTTAGTGAGTTGTAATCAAATAACAGGACTCTAGCTTTGATGCAGTAAGTTTTTAGTTAAGATAAAAAGCCAAATGGCTAGTTTTCTGGCACTTTAATATAGAAAATAAGGGGATAAACATCCTATGTTGTTTTATAGCCAGTAAGCGAAACTAAAGATCGATAACTACGATCTATGTTTCATGCCGAAAAACTATCGGCGAAGGCAATTCGAAGCAAAGGTGGAGCAAGCTCCCACACTATTCTTGATATTCTCTCATAACGTAAAACACAGCTCCTAGGAGATGTAATACTGTCATTACATTATGAGGAGAGGTCACTACCCAGACCGGTTTCAACCTTTTTTTGAGGTCTCATCAGTGAGTAGGTAGACTTGGAAGATATCAAAGTCCTTATAGTCCTTATAAGGACTGGCTTAAAGGGGCGAAGCAAGAATGCTTTTCATATTCCCCGTTATCTGTCTGTAGAGGACAGTGTAGGGATAAGGTGTTATTGAGCTATTAATTAAGGCTCTGATCATGGCAGGAGGGTAAAAGCAATATCCGAGCATCAGTTAGAACTTCATTAGCTACAGCATTGCCATCCATTACCCTCATAGTCCTTATAAGGACTGGCTTAAAGGGGCGAAGCAAGAATGCTTTTCATCTTCCCCGTTATCTGTAGAGGACAGTGTAGGGATAAGGTGTTATTGAGCTATTAAAGCTCTGATCATGGCAGGAGGGTAACAGCAATAGTGGAGCCTCAGTTAGAACTTTATTGTCTACAGCATTGCCATCCGTTACCCTCCAAGGGTATTGGATTGAATGAATCAATCACCGCATCTCACGGTCGATTGATTCAATCTACAACCACTCAGTCCTTATAGTCCTTATAAGGACTGGCTTAAAGGGGCGAAGCAAGAATGCTTTTCATATTCCCCGTTATCTGTAGAGGACAGTGTAGGGATAAGGTGTTATTGAGCAATTAAAGCTCTGATCATGGCAGGAGGGTAACAGCAATAGCCGAGTCTCAGTTGGAACTTCACTGGCTACAGCATTGCCATCCATTACCCTCCACACAACCACTCAGCTTAGTGAAAAGAACTTACATACCTTCACTATACGAATGCCATAAAGGTGTAATTATATTTTAGTTAAGATAAAAAGCCAAATGGCTAGTTTTCTGGCACCTTAATAGAGAAAATAAGGGGATAAACATCCTATGTTGTTTTATAGTCAGTAAGCGAAACTAAAGATCGATAACTACCATCTATAAGTTTCATGCCGAAAAACTATCGGCGAAGGCAATTCGAAGCAAAGGTCGAGCAAGCTCCCTCACTATTCTTGATATTCTCTCATAATGTAAAACTCAGCTCCTAGGAGATGTATTACTATTTTACATTATGAGGAGAGGTCACTACCCAGACCGGTTTCAACCTTTTTTGAGGTCTCATCAGTGAGTAGGTAGACCTGGAAGATATCAAAGCTTAGTGAAAAGAACTTACATACCTTCACTATAAGAATGCCATAAAGGTGCAATTACACCTTTATGGCATTCGTATAGATGGTAGTTCTTTTCACTAAGCTTTGATATCTTCCAGGTCTACCTACTCACTGATGAGACCATCTATACGAATGCCATAAAGGTGTAATTACACCTTTATGGCATTCGTATAGTGAAGGTATGTAAGTTCTTTTCACTAAGCTTTGATATCTTCCAGGTCTACCTACTCACTGATGAGACCTCAAAAAAGGTTGAAACCGGTCTGGGTAGTGACCTCTCCTCATAATGTAATGAGAATATTACATCTCCTAGGAGCTGTGTTTTACATTATGAGAGAATATCAAGAATAGTGAGGGACCTTGCTCCACCTTTGCTTCGAATTGCCTTCGCCGATAGTTTTTCGGCATGAAACTTATAGATCGTAGTTATCGATCTTTAGTTTCACTTACTGGCTAGAAAACAACATAGGATGTTTATCCCCTTATTTTCTGCAGTAAGTTTTTTTTTTTTACCAGAGGTCAGCCCAGTAAATGGTTGACCAAATTAGTGTAACTTTAGCATACTAAGTGTATTGTATATATATGTGCATATTCCAGATGATGACCTTCATATGAAGGTTGAAACGTTGGGTGATTATTTTGATTTTTATTAAACTGAATTTGGCATGGCATTCATTATTAAAACATTAGTTTTAATAATGAATGCCATGTAACCATAAAATAAAGGATTTGATGATGATGATGATGATGATGAATGAACAAATTCTGTTTCAATAAAACTATTTAAAAATGCGTTGACGGACTTTATCATTAGTACTCCCATCTTCCTGTAGAGTCATTTTATTTGAATTTTCCAATTGCGAATTAAGAAATCCAACTAGCATCGTGTTATCCCGTAGATAAAAGGCTGAGCGTCAAATATAGCCACCAATAATTCAAATAACATGCTTTTCAAATATTCGATGTGACGTTTCTCTTTATGAATGGTATAATTCACACAACTGCCACTAGGGGATATACGTCACGAAAAAGTCGATATATCGAGGACATGTTGCTTTTCTATTTGTGTATGTGATGTTCTTTGAGGAACATCCTTTCATTTAAGTACAGCAGCTCAAAGTTTGGCGGGTATAATTTTTAACGTGTCAAGTTGTTTCTTGTAATAAAGCGTAAAAATTGTTAACAATTTTTATACTTTTTACAGGATATTATTTATCCATATCGTTATTTTTCATCAGCATACATTTGCATTAAATATAGGATGAGTCGGTTAATTTTAGTGGACATTTTAAATTTTTTGTAATTATGTAAATATTTTAAATTAGAAATGTGTGATATTTTGCAGCCAATACCTTTATTTTTGAGGGTATTGGCTGTAACTAATAAAATAAAAAGAGAAATAATACAGTATTCCAATATACTAATAAAATTACAATTTTTATATAGAATATGAAATTTATATAAAGGCAATTTATATGAAGCAATGTAATATTAGAAATATTTTAAATTTTTTCAAAAATTTTAAATTTTATTTAAGATTTAGAAGTACACCTTTTTATATAGCTTTTGTGGTACATTAAGTAGTTAAGAATAGCGCCGACGTAAATCCATGCGTGTCGTAAGAGGCGACTAGATGGACGCAGATGTTCGAGAGTTTTGCTCTCTCAGGTTTCTTCCGGAATTTCGCTCCCGGAGAGGGGATGGGGCTTCGATTTCGGGAGATTTTGCCTGGGAGTGCATATTTTGAGTCTCCGGGGAGGGTGTCCTCCGGCACGTCCGCTGAGGGGCTTTGTCGCTGGATGCTTTTCCCTGGAATATGAGCGGTTCTCCTCGGTGATGGGGGTGCCCCATCACAGAGTGGAGCCAACGCTGAGTTGGACGGTCTTTCGCCCACAATTGAGTGGTCTAGAGATCGTCCTAATTTTTAGAGTCGGCTTTACTTATGTATCACCAATGCAAATCCAAGAATGTCGTAAGAGGCGACTAATTGGACGCTGAGATTCGAGAGTTTGAGTTTATTCTCTTAAGGTTTTTGCCTTAAGGGAGCAATTTGAATCTCTAGGGAAAGTGTTCTCTGGCACGGCCCGGTGAGGGGCTTTGTCGGTGAATGCTTTTCTTCGGAACATGAGCGGTTCTGCTCTGTGGTCGGGGAGCCCGTCACTGAGTGCAGCCAACGCTGAGTTGGACGGTCTTTCGGCCACTATTGAGTGGTTTAGGAATCGTCTTAATTTTTAGAGATTGGCTTTACTTAAGTATCACCAATGTAGCTAATACACGTCGTACGAGACGACTAAAATTGGTACTTAGGGAGGGAAATGGATGGCAATGCTGTAGCCAATGAAGTTCTAACTGAGGCTCGGCTATTGCTGTTACCCTCCTGCCATGATCAGAGCTTTAATAGCTCAATAACACCTTATCCCTGCACTGTCCTCCACAGATAACGGGAAAGATGAAATGCATTCTTGCTTCACCCCTTTAAGCCAGTCCTTATAAGGACTAAATATTCTTCCCGTTTGGTGGCCGGAATAAGAATAGCACCAATGTAGCTCATGCATCTCGTACGAGGCGACTAAAATGGGCATCCTGGGAGGGTAATGGATGACAAGTTTGTAGCCAATGAAGTTCTAACTGAGGCTCGGCTATTGCTGGAACCTTCCTGCCATGATCAGAGCTTTATGTAGCTCAATAACATCCTATCCTTCCCTGTCCTCTTCAGATAACGGGGAATATGAAAAGCATTCTTGCTTCGCCCATCTAGCCAGTCCTTTTAAGGACTACCAAATGTTCTTGAGGTTAATTAAAATGGCTAATTTCATATTCAATGCTTGATTGGTTTCAATATTTATGATAGAAAGCAGTTAATGTTAAAAAAACTGAATATAAGTGTAGTTCAATGCAAATTATACATGACTCCAATGAGGCGTGGTAGTTTTCCCTGTGTAGACTTGGTAGGCAATTGTTGGATAAATTAAAACCTGATAGGCAAAGAGGTCTGAATCTGAATCACAAAGAACCAGATAATGACCTTTTTTAGAGGGTTTCCCCCAAGCCTATTCACACTGTTATTCATCTTCATATTTCGCATCATCCTTCTCAAAAACGAAGCAGAATCTATATCCTTATGAACCGCTCAACCTTTATCATAAATAAAGACAAATTTAAGGAGGAACTTGAAACCCTTTCCAATTTTTTGGTTCTTAGTGGATACTCCCAAACACAGTCAACAAGATATTATTTTCCGATAATCCTCCTTTACAAAACCACAATATTCAGTACAGGAATTTGGTATTCATCGCATACACTGGTAATGTGTCGATCAAAATTGTTGTCCTTCTCAAAGAAGCTTACAAACTAATCCAAACGTTTCGTAGCCTCCTCAGATTTCCGAAGGGCAGTATTCCCTCTTACAAGCATTATTTATAGGATACCATGTTCCTGTGGTATTGCATACATACGCCAAACAAGCCGAAGTTTTGCGGTAGGAAATAGAAAGAACATATGGGTGATGTTGATCATGATCTATCTCACTATACTTCGACTGTAAATCACTTTGCTGATTGGGACACATCCGCCCATGATTCAGAAGAATTTTTTTTTCTAGACAGATCAAGGAATCTACGGCAATAATTCTTTCACATGGCCTACCCCCCCTAAAAAAACAAAAAAGTTATTTTAAAATGATGTCTTTAAATCGCTAATCGGATGTCATGACATATTAGACTTCTCCAATAATTACCTGCAAATTCTACAGAGAGACCACTGACACGCCCCACGAGTTATTGTACTGATATTTAATTTGCGTTGAATTCTGCTCTTCTAACGATTTATTTAGTTTTCTTAGAATCAACTGCTTTCTTCATTTCTTCCATAAAAAGTTCCAATGACGCTAGTTTATAGGTGTTTGCGATACTGGTCAGTTTTGATTAATGTCCACTATTGTGCAACGACTAATAAAAGTTTCCTATACTTATACCTTTTTCTTTGTATTATTTTTCATTTGTATTCATGTGTCTTATACAGTATTTTGTATATTTTGTTTTACTAAAATAAAGAGCCAAAAGGCTTCAGTTCGGCGACAAAATTATATAAATTCAATGGATATTAAATCCAGCATCATTTAGCTTTGAAATAATACCAAATTTAATATCCACTTGATTTATATTGTTTGGTTTTATTCATATTTTAACATATTTACAGCATTTCAAAATAGAAAAGTGGTTGAAACTTGTTAAGCACTAATATGATCAATTTTTATTATTCAAATAAAAAATGAATCTAGTGTTAATATTTTATGCAAAAAAGAATAAAATAATACCAGTGATTATTTAACTGAAATATAAAAGTGTTACTAAAGTTTGTAAATCAGAGCTAATTAAATCCTACTTCCAACGTATAAAAAACATTTCCGTGGTATTTAAATGAACACTCAAGTCTTATTTAACGTAATGATGTTTACATTACCAACAGCTTTACCCATCATTTAAAGGAGAAAAGAATTTGTCTCCTGGGGTTATAGGAAAGCTGATATTACTTGGAGTTATGGCAATCATTACGTCAACCACTTCAGAAATAAAATATAGGCGATGAGGAACAATCATAAGCACATACACGAAAAAAAAAAAAATATTACATGGCACACAGAAGCTCTACCGCTAATACCTGAGATAATTAGTTAATTACCTCTGGGAGAGTTAATTAGATGATTATCCATTGAGAAAATTTATGTAAGAAAGGTGTAAGATATTTATTGAATATACGTCAATCAAAGAACTCTAGAGAGCCAATGGAAATACAGAATGAAGATTAATTCTAATCCCCACTTAATTGTCGTCAGCTAAGAGCTAAGAGATCACTTGAAATGTACTCAGTCTACAACTACTTAAATTTCTAACTAATGTAATTAATTCATTATGAGGTTAGCAACTAGTAGATTCTAATTGGATTTAATGACGAAAACATAATTAAGCAATTTCTTTGAAAGCATCAACTGCGACAGTGGACGTTCTTGGAGAATAGACTTCTCTCTTGACATATGCAACAAACTTGAAGGTTTTAAATTGCCGTTCACTAAGCAAAGCATTTCTTAACAGTCAGGTATCCAAAAATAGCAATGATGCAAAAAACAACATATTAACGCCTAGTTTCCAAAGGAAAAAACGTAATTTCTCTAGCTATGAAAGTAGTAGTAGTTGTGTCTACCTTCTACAGGTTAGAGGCCTTTTTTCCAGGGGTAGTGATCACTACCTACAGAAAGCAGGTAGAAAGGTGTACCTGCTCGTGAATATTAATATATTATTTTCAATTAAGAAAAAAATCCATGTTTAGGAAAATTCCAGTTCGTTCAGAGCTAGAAATACCAGCGAAAGTAAGTAAAATAAATTTGCATGAGAAAAGAGTAAGTGAACTCAAAAAGAGAAAAAAAATTGCGATACTTGGCCGAATGACTAGCGTTGCATTCTTCAGTTATTAGGATGCGGGTTCGAATCCCGCCATGGGTATGTTTGTAATTGCATTTGAGGAAGGGTTTGAATTTCATCGATTGGTATGAGACCATTGTCTTTTTCATTGGGGATCAAAAGTGGCTTGAAAAAGTTTCATTTCCGTTTCTAAAACAGGATATCGTGTGGTGGAAACCTATATATATATATGTCCTTATGTTGTATTTTTTAAAGACTTTAGCCTATTCATCACAACCTGAAATATCCAGGTGTTTACAAGTTTTGGTGCGATTGTAATATTCCTTATTTTGGACAGACTAACAAATCTGTTAAACTTCGTATAGAGGAGCATAAGACAGACATCTCCTATAAAAGCATGCATCTGTCCTATCCAGTCATGTTCTTTTCTCAAACAATCCTCGTGATGATCTACAGAGTCACTCAGTTTGCTGGGATAAATCCGAAAACATTCTTCGCTGCAGTAATGAGTTTGAAAGGAAAATCGTGGAGTCCAGGGAAATCCTCCTTAATCCTGAACATTTGAAGGTCATCACTGAGTGGAGCCAACGCTCAGATGGACGGTCTTTCGCCCACAATTGAGTGGCCTAGGGATCGTCCGAATTTTTAGAGACGGCTTTACTTATTCATAAGGTCGAAACCGGTGAGATTGCCAATATGAGTTCGCTCTCTTAAGGTTTTTGCCTTAAGGGAGCAATTTGAGTCTCCAGGGAAAGTGTTTTCCGGCACGGCCCGGTGAGGGGCTTTGTCGGTGAATGCTTTTCTTCGGAATATGAGCGGATCTGCTCGGTGGTGGTGGTGGGTGGAAGGCCATCACTGAGTGGAGCCAACGCTGAGATGGACGGTCTTTCGCTCACAATTGAGTGGCCTAGGGATCGTCCGAATTTTTAGAGACGGCTTTACTTATTCATAAGGTCGAAACCGGTCTGGGTAGTAGTGGCCCCTTGCCTTTAATACAAAGCATCATACATCTCCACCAGGAGCTGTGCTTTGCATTAAGGGTAAATATTAAGATTAGTCATCAGAGCTTATTCTACTTTTACCATGAGTTGCCTTGGTCTTGCTCTACGTGCAGGGTCAGCTAGACTTCCAATACGTGCAGGCGCAAACTTGACTTGTTTGTCTGTTTGCTTACTTGGGAAATGGAGAAAAACGAGGTTTAAAATAGCTTGGTATCTTTAACATATATATATATATATATATATATATATATGCACTGAGGTTGATTTACTCGGTTGTTAAACATATTTTTTAAAAGAATTGAATGACAGAAACCGAGAGTAAAGAGGAAAGGTTTAATGGTATCACACGACTAGTTTCGGCTTTTTATAGCCTTCTTCAGGTGTTTTTATACAAAAAAAGAAAAAACATTAAACATTGAAGATAAAAACTGTGAACAGCACAGGAAAGTCACTATACATATTTAACGTTAAAACGTTGTAGTCAACGTATTCAAAGCTGTTCTTTCTTTGGGCACATTGTTGGGTGAGTGCGTGCGTATAGCATCTCGTGAGCGCCAGTATGTGATCACAGCAGAATCACAGTCTGGGAGGTTGTAGCTTAAATTATTATGTAAATGTACAGGGGTTGGAGGATGATTTCTCTAGATTCTACAATTTTTCTCTCCAATTCGTTATGGCAACGGAAAATGTTGTTAGATCTATCCCAAAGGATTGTATGACTATGATTTTGATCATCAGAATCGGCAGAAAAAAGGATATGGCTGGATAAAGAACTGGCACGTGTTCTCTTGTAAGTGATGTCCCTCCTGTACTCCTCCATACGCAATTCAATAGACTTATCCGTCTGGCCAAAGTAAGGAATGTCCCACTCACACCATATCTTGTATACACCGGGATATTTTAGGTTGTGATGGCTAGGCTTTGGATAGCTCACTAGAGAGCGGATCTTAGGAAGCGGAGTGAATAAAGTTCTAATGTTGTCTTTTATGAGAACCTTGGCTAATTTTTGAGAGACTGGGCTTATGTATGGTATAGATATGTTGCCTTTAACATTATTCATTTCTTCAATATGGTTACTAGGAGGATTAAAAAGGAATTTTTTAGTAATTGTTTGAGAATAACCATTCAGTCTGAAAGTAGATCTAAGAAAATTGATTTCTTTATGAAGTTCATCTGGGTCGTCAAGAAGAGAGCGAGCCTCTATGTCCCAATATAATGCTTTCATAGAATGATCCTTCGCAGTATGTTAAACGCTACTTCTAATTCCCTCCACCTCGTCATTAGAAGGCATAATTTTGAAATTATATTTTTTAAAATTTTCTGACTCCGAATAAAAACCCTGAAAACGTTTATACGAGTATAAAAAAGCAAATAAATCCAAATGACTATTAAAAACTTTACAGCACTTAATATTTAAGGCAAAGTAGAGACATAAAATGATTACAAAGCCAAATACAACAATCAGTTCTAAAATTACAAATGCCACGATGAAAAGAATATAAAAAGACTTGGACACTCATAATGACAATCAAATCAGGCCTGATGAACACCTCTTATAAACTAGGTAACCGCTTTTTAAAAATACCACTATTAGTAATGAAAGGTTGTATTCTATTGACAGTATGTTAATGCAGTTTCATACACACACACATTTCATCATCAGTAACAAAAATTTAAACGGAATACACTAATCAAATAGACTGCGTGTTCAGTTTGGATGTTTATGATTGTCATTAGGTGGAGGATGAATTTCATCGCCCCGTATGAGGTCATCGCTCCCCTTATTAACCCTGAAGTGACTTAAAAAAATTCCAATTTTGGTCTTTGGAGCAGAGTTTTCATATTATGTTAAAATCAATTAGACGTGAAAAAAATTGAAAATATCATTACCCTATTCATCGTATTAATGTACCGTGAATAGGTTTACAACTTTTCGTTGGTGGAAGTCTTATAAAAATATAAATGTCATCTTTCTTTTGATCCATTATTTCGTGCCTGGTATAGAACTCATTGCTATATCACTGAAAGGTATCCCGAAAATTTGAACGGATCTTTTTAATAAAATTACTCCCTGTATACAGGGTGTTCGGGATAAATTTGACAGTTTCGTAAGGAAAAAGAAAATCTTCTTTGTATCTATTAAATTTAATGAATTGACAAAAAAACATTACAGGCAGAGTTAATTACAATACTATCAACAAGATTTACTCAAAATAACCACCATTAGCATCGATCACAGCTTCAATTCTGCTTCGGAACCTCGAACAAGCTGATGCTACAGTCTCCCTGGGAAGGGCCGCAAAAACTGTTTTAATTTTATCCATTAACTGGGCTTTTGTATTACTGGAAGTGCGATTGGTGTCTTTTTCAACTGCGCCCCATATACAAAATAATCCATGGGGTTAAGGTCTGGGGAGTTTGGAGGCCAAACATTTGGACTGGTGAAGTCGTAGAAATTTTCAGACAACCATTTTTGACTTTTCCCAGAGGTGTGGCAAGGGGCCGAATCCTGCTGCCATACATACGGCCTACCATTGGCTACCCTTGTTATCCAGGGCTTGACTACAGTTAGCAACTCCACGAACAAAGCCCGAATTCCAATGCCAGGGTTCTTCAACACCTGTTCCTGCAGATTTTCGAGGAATTCTGCTGTACGAACGCAATCAGATCGTCTGCTAGGGATCTTTCTTCTTGCTACATCCTCGTAGTCACCATTGCAAGTCTCTAGTTCATGCCTGATTGTTTTTACTGTATTCAGGGAGCATTGGGCAGCAGTCATAATATCCTTATTTTGATGGCGGGCACGAATCATCATGATACAAGTTATTCTCTTCCATGATTCAGGTGGGTTCCAGCTATCCATCCTTTCTGACATCTTGTATATGAATGAAGAAGGGTCCAAACTTTTAAATGAAGAGAAGTGTGTGTTAATACATGTAACTTACGGAAAAATATAATTAATTATAAATATGTCAAATTTATCCCGAACACCCTGTATATATATAATTACTACAGCAACTATGTATGCAATTCAGCTGAGATATAAAAAAAAAAAAAAAAAAAATTATAATAATAAATAAATGAATAAAATAAATAAATTATTATTATTATTACTATTAAACGAAATAGACATTTTAATACTGACTGAAGTATCTACGACAAACGAAGAGGCAACCTCCTACCAAATGCCACACTTCCAACAACACAAACACTGCAGACAAACAAAACGAGGCGGTGGTATAATAATATTTACCAAACATAAACTAGAAGTAACAGAAATAAACTATAAATTAGAATACGCAGAAAACATATGCATCGAAATTAAAAACATCAAACAAGAAAACTCCCTGATATTAAACGCAATATACAGACCACCCAACTTAAGCACCATAAAATTCCTAGAAGAACTAAACAGATGGCTTTCAGCCACGAAAGCAGGCACCTCAAAATACTTGATAATAATAGGAGACATTAATATAAACATTAGGAACATAAATAACAACACAGAACAATACCTAGACCTATTATCGGCATATAACATAACCCCATCCATACAGTCGTATACACGAGAAGAGATAGTCGGAAACACAACAACCTCAACCTGCATTGATCATATAAATATAAGGGCCCCTCCAAACAGCCACACAGCAGCCGTCATAACATGCAAACTAGCAGACCATTATTTCACAGCATTGTAGTTACATATTGAACCAGAACCCATAAAAATCACTGAGACTACAAAACAGTATCATAGCATTGTAAACGAAGCAATAGTGAACGATGAAATCAGAAAAACAGACTGGATGCAGATAGCATCTCTAGACTCTGCTAAAGCTGTATATAATAATCTTAAACTTGCATTTAACAAAATATATAACAAAGCATTAACAAAAATAAAAATACGCCCCCAAACGAAACAAAATCCATGGATAACAGACAACATACTAACAGACGTACAAAGAAAAGATGCCCTATGGAAACAACTTAAGAAGTCGCCAAACAATATCGCTTTAAAAGCTGAATACAAAAGAAAACGGAATATCCTAACAACCCAGATTCGAACGGCAAAAAGAAACTATTACAGCAACAAATTAACAACAGCGCAGAATGACATAAAGGAAACCTGGCACCTGATTAATGAAATGCTGGACAATATACACAGAACCACTGCCTCAGAAACAATAAAACACAGCTTTGCCTGCGACCCCAAATCCCTCAAACAGTTGGCAAACAACTTTAATCAGCACTTCGTGAACTCTGTCCAAAAGCTACAAGAAACAACCTTTCCTCACACATACGAACATTCTCCACTAGGTCCAAGAGCAACCCAGTCGATGTGGTTCCCCACAGTAACAAAAGAAGAACTATCACTGGCAATTCAACAAATTAACCCTAACAAAGGACCGGGGATAGACGGAATCAGAGCAAAAGACATCAAGAAACACTCAACCGACCTACTTCCAGTTATACAAAAACTGTTAAATAAAATCTTCGAAACGGGACACATACCTGAAACACTGAAGACTGCATTAATCACACCCATACACAAACAGGGAAAAAGAAACATAATAAGTAATTACAGACCTATCGCCACGCTGCCTGTAATCAACCAAATCATGGAGCGCATTGTACATCAGAAACTCTCCACATACGTTGAAAAATTTCAAATCATACCCAAAACACAATATGGCTTTCAAAAAAATAAAGGAACAGCAACACTCCTGGAAGATTTCACAGATCTAATAAACGCTGCATTGGATAAAAACAGAATAACATTAGTGGTATTCATTGACCTAACCAAAGCATTTGACACACTAACACATAAAACCTTGTTAACGAAACTTATCGATATCGGAATTGGAGATCGTCTACTCCAGTGGTTTAAAGCATACACGAAAAACAGAAAGCACATCACACGTATAGGATCAGCACACAGCAAAGAGGTACATGTAACCTGTGGAGTACCGCAAGGAGCTGTCCTATCTCCCATTCTATTTAACATATACACACACGACATAAGTCAACTCCCCCTAAAAAGTAAAATCTTCCAGTATGCAGACGATACGGCCATAGTATCCATTCACAACAATGCAAATATCGCTTACAAAAATATGCAACACGACATCAATCAAATCATTAACTGGTTAACCGAAAACGGCATATATATAAACCCTGGAAAAACAAAGCTAATGATATTCAAAAACCCCCAAACCCTGCCCATAGAAACTAAATACCTCACTATCAAACATTCATCCTCCTATACACAAAGTGCAGAACCTAAAATCACAACCATCACACAGGTGAAAACAACACGCTATCTTGGACTTCACTTCGATGCTGATCAAAGTTGGAATAGCCATACAAACTACCTACATACCAAGCTTAGGATAATAGCAAGCAAACTATACAGATTAAAAGACATTGCCCCAACCCACATAAAAATACTAATCTATAAAGCATTATGTGAAAACATTTTAAGATATGCAATCACGTCATTCGCATTCTGCGCAGACTACAGACTTAACAGGCTACAATGGTTGCAAGATAAAATGATAAAACTGATATTCTGGGAACAACCCACTCTTATGCAGGAAGCATGGACAAAACACAAAATATTTAAGGTGAAACACTTACGCCACTACACAGCCATGTTAAAACACTACTACAGCCCAACATATAGAGTAACCAGAACAACATATCAAATAACAAGACCACAGTCAACAAACTACATAACATATAAGTACAACAATCATCACGGCAAAGCCACCCGAAACTTCTACGTACCTGACATGATAAACAAACTGCCGTTCGACAACAGAAACCTACGAACATACAGAGAGCTGAAACAGGCACTATATAAATATTATAGCGAGAATGAAAATTAGAGCAATTCCTGTCTCTCTCTTCCCCATCACACATGCCCACACACACACACAAACCTATGACAACCCCCTTCTCAAAAACTATCACTACAAGAACACAAAGAAACAAACACACCACGTCTAAATCCAACCCTATTTGCACAAAAATAAAAATAAAAAAAAAGAAAAAAGAAAAACGTTAAACTGTAATAGCAGTCGAAGTCTTTCAAGCACGTACCAACAAACAGTAAAATCAACACCTGTCTTGTGACCAGTATAGGAACACAACCATGAAACCGCCACCCTCTGTCATCTATTATCTTCCTCAGATAAGCTCTGCTAAGCTTCGAGGAAGAAAATTACTAACTTGCAAGAATCTGTTATACACATTGTAATGCGTTATAAATATTATATATATATAATTACTACAGCAACTATGTATGCAATTCATCTGAGACATAAAAAAATGATAATAATAAATAAATGAATAAAATAAATAAATTATTATTATTATTATTATTATTATTATTATTATTATTATTATTATTATTATTATGTATATTCTAAAATCAAAAATTCTGTATAATCCTTACAGTAAGTACTGTAAATAATATTATTGTA
Organism: Typopeltis vanoorti; assembly: GCF_054136105.1. Lineage (NCBI taxonomy): Eukaryota > Metazoa > Arthropoda > Arachnida > Uropygi > Thelyphonidae > Typopeltis > Typopeltis vanoorti. The sequence goes on along the minus strand of NC_143556.1, from coordinate 75,001,421 downwards.
TGTAACTTATACTGAGACATAATAAATTGTTTAAAAAAAATAAAAAAAAATTATTACTATTATACTCAAGATAACTATTGTATATATGTATGTGTAAATATTTTAGCAGTGAACAAAAATGTTATTTATTTTAAAAAAAAAATTATTATAATTTTAAAATATTAATAACTCGCCAGTATTTGTTATTCACAATTGTAATGTATTATAAATACTATGTATATATATATACGTGTATATAAAACTATTGTTGTATCTATGTATGTAATTTATCTGAGACAATAAAATGTTAAAAAAAAAAAAATATATATATATATATATATATTATTATTATTATTATTATTATTATTATTATTATTATTATTATCTGAGATCTCCAGGGAGTCAAGGACTCATCGAGGGAGGCTGTAAATTACCCAATCATACCTTCCCTTAAATTCATTTACACTAGATGCAAATCACTACCCCTAAGGGCAAATTATTCCATTCATTCACACTCTCTGAGAGAAAAACCTAGCTCTTACGCCCCCCGTGTTCTCTCTCCCCAAAATTTCATCATTTGAAATGCTATAACATCCATTCAAAAGTTTATAGACCTCTATATTATCACCCCTCTTTCTACTGTTAACCAGAGCCTGTAATCCACATACTCGCAATCTGTCCTCATAATCCAAATCCTATAATCCGGATATAATCTTTGTAACTCTTCTTCTTCCCGGGTTCCCTTGGAACTCGGGAGACCAAATCTGCGCACAGTAATCTAAGTGTGGTCTTATCAAAGCCTTATAAAGAGGCAAAAATTACTTCCTTATCCTTACATGTCGAGGTTGGCTTCAACGTAGCAATTATCCTTACGATAAAGAGCCAAGAGGCTATTTTTCCGGCGGTGCAAATTAAGTTAATGGGGATAATAAATCCCTCATTATTTTAAAGCCGGATACGAAACTCGGAGATCGAAATCTATCGAAATCTAAGAGTTTCATGCCGAAGAACTATCGGCGAGTCCAAGCGTAAGTCATCACCTGGATAGTACAACACTAGCACAACTCGTTGCCAAGGTGGAGCAAAAACCCGTCACTATCCTTAATATTTTCTCATAATGTAAAACGCAGCTCCTAGGAGATGTATTACTGTTTTACATTATGAGGAGAGGTCACTACCCAGACCGGTTTCGACCTTTATTGAGGTCTCATCAGTGAGTAGATAGAATAGAGTTCATGTCTTTCATCATCGGCCTATGGAGTATAAAGATGTGCTGAGGGTCAGCAGGTAGTGAGAGGGGAAGAAATAAAGGTAGAGTGAGGTAGTGGTAGGTAATAAAGAAGCCTCAATCGATCTGTTAAACTAGATAACCTACCAGAGGTTGTGGCCAAACAGGTCCGCCGACATCTTCTCCATTTCATCTGTCAAATATCGTTTACGATGTTTGACAGATGAAAACAAACCTTACACAAACAACAACAAAAAACAGACCAAAAAGTGAGACAAATAAATTCTGGAGTAAATCAGAAGGAGAACTGGTATAATTTTTCGGGAAAAATAAGGAACAAGTGGACTGTAAAATTGGGGGAAGAGCCTTGCCCCAGTGATGCAGCCGACAAGAAGCTGCACCGCCTCGCTGTAAGCCTTTGCAGCTCGGGTTCACAGGCCAACCCCCTGCTGTATGAACTGAATATAAAACCTACTAAAACGGAGGGGGGGGGGGGAATTCAGATCCTTTTAGCCTTTTCATTTACCTCCAAATAGTTCTGTGAAATTTATCATAAATCCAATAGCTCTTCTCTTCAATGTCTGTCTTTCCCAGTCTCTTCAAGGTGTTACATAGTCGGATTCTCTCATCAGTGCACAATCTCTCTGGAGGGCCATTTAGCTGGTCTGGCGTGACTATGGAAATATCCCCAATATATAGGTCTTTCCATTTGATACTTATTCTATCATCCTGCAGAAGGAATTCTGGTTCGCTTTCTGCTTTGTATAACGCTAGGTACACTTCTGCAGAAACAAGCGGTTCCCTATATCTTCTTAAAAGTACAGTTCCATTTATATGTTGCCCAGTTTTGATTTTTTTTTTTGCCTCTTCTTCTTCTTCTTGGACGTTTTTCGGTCTCGTTAGTAGCTTCCATTTCCTCTCTTTCACTTTCCTCCTCTGATTTATTTTCTTCTTCCGTATCTACAGTCGCTGCTTCTTTCCCGCCGTGGTTCTTCTCTACATCTGCCGCCGTCTCGGTGATGGCGTCCGGACCCTCTCTCTCTGTGTTAACAGGTGCGGTGTTTAGTAGGGAACTCCTCTTCATTCGCCGATTCTGATTTCTCTTGTTCTGTTGTTTCTGGTTCTACTATTTCCCTGTATTTGGCAGGTATGATAGTGCCCCCTATTCTTTCGGCCTGTCTCCTGTTGGCATAAGGGTCTACCTTGTGTGCCTTGTCTCCACATTTAAGGCAAGGTTTCTGGCATGTCCTGCCGCGTTGCAGTTCCTGCATTTGTTCTTGGGGCAGTCTGCGCCTAGGTGTTTTCCAGTGAACCGCACTTGAAACACTGTTTTTTCACTCTAGGGTAGTTAACTACTACCCTGGCAGAGCCTAAAAAAACCAAGTTGGGCACGTCCTTTTTTCATTTCCATCCGGAAAGTTACCTCTCCGGTCTTCCAATTAGGGAAGTCAGTGTCGTTGGCGATTTGATATCGCGTACGACTCCCCATGTCGCAAATACTTTTTTATTACTTCAGTTCCCCCCTCGAGATATTCTAGAGGGAACCTCTCTATCTTTAGTGTCTTAAGGGTACTTCCTATCATAAAGAGATAGATGGTTCCCCCTGGCACTCAATGCCTTGTAGTAGTTTTTTCCCTCGTTTCTGCATTTTTTTACTACAACCTGGTATCTGCCACCACCATAAGGGGTAAAACCAAAGATCTTCTCTGAGCCTACTATATCCGCGAGAGCTTTCGCCAAGTCCTCTTCGGTATCTTGGCGTCTATTTCGAGGCCAAGCGTCCTCACGCGCGGTAAAAACGCGGTCTTAATTTGGAAAGATAAACTAAGTCCACAAACAGACAGACCTAGTGTTCCCCGTCAGCAGAAATCTTCTGCTACACGGTAAAGGCGGAAGACTACAGACAGGCCCAAGGCATAAAATAGACAAAAATAACTGAGAAAGGATCTTACCAGCAAGGAAAACTGGACAGGAACTGCTGCTGGAAGCTCTCTCTCTCTCTCTCTCTCTCTCTCTCTCTCTCTCTCTCTCTCTCTCTCTCTCTCTCGGTCGCATGGAAAACTGAAAGTGGAACTGCAAACTGGATGATCTCCCTCGATAATAGGTCTCCTTGGAGTAGGTAGACCTGGAATACCAAGGTTTGGAACTTGGAACTTCTTTCGGAGATGGACCGAGTCCTTAACTCTTTATCCCTTCATCTGATTTCAGCTTGTGTATGAGAGGATTATTGTGGGTAAATTACCCGTTGTGAGCATTGTAAACTGTATTAGCTTTATCTTCGATGGAGGATTTGGGTTTTTTTTATGTTTGAAATGATCTGAGGGTTTGTAGTTTGCTGCCTGTTGAATTAGCTGATTCGGGTGATTATCTGTGTCTGTGAAGAATTTTTCTGCAATGCCTGTGATGTAGGTCTTGATATCTGTAAGGTTGGCTTCCTGGTGTAACTGGAGGTTTCTCATGAACCAAGGGGCATTAAATGCCATTCTCAGGCATTTGTTCTGGATCGTCTGTAATCTGTTGATGTTACTTTTAGCTGTGTGTCCCCAGGTTGGTAATGCGTAAGTGAGTTGTGGTCTTATTACCGATTTATAGAGGAGAATTTTGTTATTTATGTTTAGGAAGCTCCTTCTATTCAAAAGTGGATATAGCTGTGCTATTGTCTGACTTGCTTTGGTGGAGATACTATTTATGTGTGTCTTGAAATTCAGGCGTTTGTCAAGATGAACTCCTAGATATTTGGTAGAGTTGTGCCAAGGGATGATTTTTTCAAACATTTGTATGCTTGTGTTCGGTTCTGCTTTACGTCTGGTGAAAAGTACTGCAGATCTTTTTCCTGTATTAATGGCAATGCGCCATTTGGTGTACATGTCCTCTAATTCGTTGACTGCTCTGTGTAGCTTGTTTGTGCCAGATGTGGACGGAGGGATCTGGCTATGATAATTCTGTCGTCAGCATAAAGAGCGGTGATGGATGGGGACAACTTGGGAAGATTCACCATGTATATGGAGAAGAGTAGGGGAGATAACAGAGAGCCTTGTGGGACTCCTGCCATGACTTTCCTTTCTGTGGATCTGATTCCATTCAGTTTTATTTTAAATTTTCTGTTACTGAGATATTTCATAAGTAGAAAAAGTGGTATTGGTATTCCTACTTAGTGTAGCTTAGAAATTAGACCATGATGCCAAATTCTATCAAATGCTTGTGTTATATCCAAGAAGACTGCGCCAGAATGTTGGTGCCATTCATACCCTTGGGTGACGTATTCAATGATTCTGTAAATTTGGAGGGTCGCAGAATGCTGTTTTCTGAAACCGAATTGCTCGTCTTGTATGACTTGGTTGTTATCCGTTGCTTCTTGAATCCGTGTTAGTATAGCGCGTTCGGCTATCTTGCCTACACATTACAAAGGCTGTAGGCCGATAGTTCTGTGGGTATTGTGCATTCGTCCCAGGTTTTGGAATTAGGAATACATCTGCAAGCTTCCATCGCTCTGGGAAATAATTAAGCCGAAGGATGGTATTGGTGATGGCTACCAAGTGTATAACCCCTTTTCGTGGGAGTAGCTTGAGCACCTTGTTCCTTATACCATCTGGACCCGGAGCCTTTTTTGTTGTTTAGTTTTCTTATGATGTCATATATTTCTGTTGGTTACACAGATTTGTTGTTGGATTGGAGTGAGGCGTTTTCAGTTATTTTACGCACTTGGGTGTGAATGTTTCTTATGAAGCTTAAATCTATATTGGCATAATTGGGACTACATTGTCTTTCTAAGCTGTCTGCAAATGCTTCTACCTTTTCCTCATCACTGTAGGCGATTCTATATTCTCCTTGGATTGGGAGAAGCGTGTTACGTTTTGAACGAAGTGATCTCATCATTCTCCACAATGATTGATCCTCTGTGTTTAATTGGTGTATTTTGTTATTCCAGAGTTCGTGACGGTGATCCTTAAGGGCATACTGAACCTGTTTTGTAGCTCTGTTACTTGCCTGATTATCTGCGGGATCCAGTGTTCTGTGATATTTTCTTCTTAACCTTTTTTTTCTCTCGGATAAGACATTTTATGTCCTCTGGGAGTTTATTTGGTGGTGCGCATTTGGTTGTATGTGTTACCTGTAATACTGCTATTAGTACTTGCTTTTCATAGGTTTTTACTGCTTTTTCTATGTCTTCAGTGGATATTTTATGTGGTACTGGGCCAAGAATTTCCTGGAAGGCTGAGGAAAGTTGTTTCCAGTTTATAATGGTGGAGGTATTTTCCGTTAAATCTTGTGTCGTGCCTAGTTGCAATATGATGGGGTTGTGATCAGAACTTAATTCGTTGACTGCATGTATTTGATTGCTGTGCACTATTTTTTTTTAATATAGCTATATCAAGTACATCAGGACGTCCGGTTGCTCCGTAGTGTGTGGATTCTGTGGGTCCTATTACTGCTATGTTTCGTGAAATAGTATAAGAGTTGAGTATTCTTCCATTGATATTTGAATTTCTGTTATTCCAGGCTGAATGTTTGGCATTAAAATCTCCAGCTATGATTACTGCTTTACCTGCATTTAGTATTTCGTCCAGATCTCATTCTAGGAGTTTTTTATTTGGGGGGGGATGTATGCTGCAAATACCATGATACTGCTTGTGTTCTCCATGTGTATTTCAATTGCTGTTGTTTTCATATGTTCTGTTTGAGGTGTGGTGATTGCGCTGTGTTTTATACTTCTTTTAATGAAGATGGCAGTTCCTCCTCCTCTTGCATAGGTTCTGTCTGTGCGGTACATGGTGTAGTTGTTGATTCTTGTCTTGTCAGATGGACGCAGGTGTGCTTCATTTACTAAGATGATGTCTGCTTGGGTTTCTGCCGCGAATTTCTGTAGTTCTATTGCTTTGTTGGTTAGTCCGTAAGCATTACAGCTGATGATCTATAGAGAGTTGGGTTTTATTTTCCTTTTATTCATTAAGGATTGCAGAGAATAAAATCTGTGTGTGTTTTAGAATGATGTCCTTGGCCTCTTGTGTTGGGTCAGTTTGTCGGAGTTCTGCAAGCATCTCTCCTATTATGTTGAGGAGATTGGTCTTGCTGGTTTGCTGTGGGTGGTTTGTTTTGGGTTTGGAGTCTTGTTGTTGGGTTGGTCTTGCAACTTCTGCATATGTTCTTCCGTTTGTTGTGGAGGCTATGATTTGTTGGGTGGGTCTGCCTTCTTGTATGGGCTTGCTGCTTTAGGATTGTATCTTCTGGTTTTGGGGATGTGCTGTACACCCTCTGTAGTTGGCGGGGTGTGGGCCTCCAGCAGTTAGCACATTTCGCTAGCTGGGTGCGTGGTTTCTTGCATTCTAGTGTGGCGTGTTTTCCTCCACATTTCACACATCGGAATTCTGCTGAGCATGACCGAACTTCTGACATCTGTGACATTGTGTTGTTGTGGATTTGCGTCTCAGAGATTCTGCTTTTATAATTAGGTCGCAGATGGTTTGGAGGTCGTATATATCTTTCAGATATTTTGAGATTTCGAGCAGGATCAAGGGGTAGGGAGTCTTGTCTGCTCTGTGCATTCGGCTTACTTTAATGGGGTTAAATCCTTTGTTATGTAGGTCTGTGGTGACTTCTTTGTTGATATTGTTTCTGTGATTCCTCTTAGTACTACTTTCAGATGTTTATCGCTGTTGAGTTGGAATGTGTGATACGGTAGGTTGTTGTTATCCAAGAATTTTGTTATGTTTCTGTAGTCTGTCGATGTCTTAGGTTGAATGCGTATTCCTTCTTCCGTGTTTGTTGCTTTTGTGAAGGTGATTCCTGTTGTTTCAGAGCGATGGCGATCGATGTCCAGTGTTCTTTGGCCCTTAGAATGACTGGGGGTATTCTTTCATTTGTTCCTTTATCTGTTTCTGTTTCTCTTGTTTTGGGTATTTCTGTCGTGTTAGATATTTTTCTTTTCTCTTGTACTTTCTGGAAGTCTGTGTGCGATTCTGCTGTTTGGTAGGCGTTGCTATGTGTTGCTTGTTCTTCTGGTTGTGGCAAGAGTGCTAAGTCTTGTTGAGGGTGTGTGTGTGTCGTCTTTGTTGTTTTGGTCGTCCATGATGTCGTCTGTGACTGCTGCGGGGGAGGGGGAATGTATCGTACAGTTTTAACTTCCCTTGCCAGCTATCGTTTAAGAGTTTTCCTAATCTTAGGACCTCTTTGTAAACTTCTTCGAACGTTAGGGGCTTTTCTATGGTCTTGGTATTGCTAAGTTATACAGAGAATTGGCTGTTATTTACTTTAGTAGGTTTTTCTGAGTTCTGGCACTCAGAAACGTTCTTGTAGTCCTTTTTGTAATAAGGTTCCAATACTTTGAGAATAATTCGTCACTAAAACTACTGTCTCCTCACTTCACTATCTCGCTAACAACTCAATATCATCACTCGTAATCGTACTAATGCCAAGTTTACGCATAACGCATAACGGTACTGACTTGATGAGGTAAGCCTTTTCATATTCCCCTTTGTCTGAGAAGGAAAGTTCTTTGAGTGTAGAATTATTGAGCTTTAACACTTTCATTGCCAAGCTGAAAATTGGAATTTCGTGTGGTGGCCAAATTTTTTTAATTTTTTTATTTAGTTAGCGACGTCCACGCGATAACGCGCGATCGGCCGTTTGGTGAGAACTCGCATCGCGTGATCGCGCGATACCGTTCATTGCCAAGCTGAAAATTGGAATTTCGTGTGGTGGCCAAATTTTTTTAATTTTTTTATTTAGTTAACGACGTCCACGCGATAACGCGTGATCGGCCGCTTGGTGAACGTTCGCATCTCGCGATATCGTGTGATTGGCAATGAACGTGTTAAGCTCGCCCTGAAAGGGCAGTGAAATTAGTTGTGTTCAGCTGAGCGTTGAATTGATTTGGGTCTTTTGTATTTGCAGAAATCTGCTTCATTATAGTCTAAAGCTTGCTTGATCAGTGGGTTCGGATGATTAATTGCCTTGATGAAGAACTTTTCAGCTAGGTCGTGAAGGAGGGATGCGATATAGGAAATGTTGACTTCTCTGTGAATCTGGAAGTTTCTGATCAACCATGGGGCATCTAAACTCGTTGTTAGACATTTGTTCTGTATTCTTTGTAGTTTGAATATTTGTGTTCGAGGTATGACTCTATGCAGGAGATGCGTAAGTGATGACTGGGCGTATTACCATCCTATATATGAGTAGTTTGTTCTTAGTATCCAGTTTACTTTTTCTGTTGATCATGGGGTAGAGCTGAATTGTAGAATTCAGCTCTTCCCCATTTACTGAATTGAAAGGTGAATTGTAGTTTTTTGTCGAGAATTATACCGCGATATTTGACTGTATTCTGCCATGGGATCTTAACTCCTAGTAAATGTATACCTTCCTTGATTTGAGGCTTCTTTCTAGTGAACAGTATGGCTGAACTCTTCTGTGGGTTTGCTTGGATCCTCCAGTCCATCAACCATTTCTCTAGTGTGTGAATACTGTTTTGGAGTCTTTTGATAGCTAGTTTGGTGCTGAGATATCTTGCTAATAATTCAGTATCATCTGCATATAATGCAGTGATTGATGAGCTTGGGTTTTGAGGGATATCAGCTATATAGATAGAAAAGAGCAAGGGGGCCAGAAGTGAGCCCTGCGGCACTCCCGCCAGGACCTTGCGTCTGGTTGACACAGGTTCATTTATTTTGACTTGCATGTATCTGTCTTTCAGGTATGAGTGAATTATTTTAACTAGATTAGTAAGCATATTGAATGTGATGAGCTTGTAGAGAAGACCCTGATGCCACACTTTATCAAAAGCCTTCGCAGCATCTAAGAAGACCGTAGCTCTGTGAAAGTTCCGGATGAAGCCTTCGGGATGAATTCGATCAGCCTGTGGATCTCTGAACTGTGGTGTGGTTTTTTCTAAATCCAAACTGCTGATTTGTAATAATACCTAGTTTATCCGTCTCTGATTGAAGTCTTGTAAAGATTAATTTTTCTACGATCTTTCCAAGGCTGGACAGAAGACTGATAGGTCTGTAGCTTTCAGGGAGTTGGGTGTTTTTTCCAATCTTTTTGATTGGCGTGACATCCGCTGTCTTCCATGTTAAGGGGAAAATACTTGAGTCTGAGAATGGAATTGATTATGTTGACTAGATGTACAATGGCTTTTCTGGGGAGTAGTTTGATTATTTTGTTTGTGATTCCATCTGAACCTGGAGCTTTATTATTATTCAGGTAGGTTATGATATTTATAACTTCTGTTGGAGAAGTGGGTGTGACTGGTTCTAAGCCACCCTTTTGTTGTGTTACGGCCTGCCTGACTCTGCGATGAATCTTGTAGATGAGATTGATGTTCAAATTTTCATAAGAGGGGGGGTTGCATTGAGTTTCCAAGCTGTCTACCAGAGCCCGTGCCTTTTCCTTGTCAGTATGGGCTATTCCCTTCTTGGTCTGAATTGGGGGTAAAAATTGCCTTTTAGTGCGAAAGGTTTTCGGTAACTTCCAAACGGAGTTGTCCTCTGAGTTTAATTTAGTTAGCTTAGATTCCCATTCTTGGTTTCGATGTTTTTGGAGGGCTTCTCGGACTTGTCTGTTTAATTTATTCAAATTTGTTTTATCTTGCAGGGCTCTTGTGTTATGGTGCCTCTTTCTGATTTTGTTTTTCGGTCTGATTAAATCCATGATTTCCTCAGGGGAATTTGACCACTAGGGTGAAAGACTGTAATTTGTGTAACTGACTTTATTGCTTTTTTGATTTGACTGGTAAAGTTGTTTGCAGCAAATTCTATCCCCTCTTTAGTATAAATAGCAGGGACTGGGCCAATGTGATCAGGAACAATTCTGGAGAGTTTGTCCCAAGATATGAAAGAGTGGGGAGGGGAGAATTGTTCTTGTGTACCGAGTTGAAGCAGAATAGGGTTGTGATCAGATGAAAGTTCATTTAATGTTTCCATCTGATATTGGTATCTGATGTTTTTGAGGATGACTATGTCAAGTACATCTAGGCTTCCAGCTGAGCTGTGATGGGCTCTGTGGGTCCGGCTACAACAATAGAATTTTGTGTTGGGTAACGGTTGAAATTCGACCTTTGTTGTTGATTGTGGAGCTATGCCAGGCTGTATGTTTGGCATTAAAGTCACCAATCATGATGATGGAGTCTGTGAAGCCGAGAATTGTGTCCAAGTCAGATACCAGTAATGGAATGCTGGGTGGATTATATACAGTATAGATGTTGATATTGCCTGCCAGCATTGTTGGTATGAACTTCAATGCCTGTTATCTCTAGGTTCTTGGCTTGTGGATTGGTCAGAACATTGTGGCTTAAGTAGTTTTTAATGTATATGGCTGTTCCTGCTCCACTGCTGGTGAGTCTATCTGTTTTGTACATAATATAGTTCCGTAACTTGGGGTTATTAGCTGGCCTGGGATGTGTTTCGTTTACTAGTATAATATCAGGATTGTGTCTCTGGGTGAACTCTTGCAGGTCTAGGATTTTGTTACCAAGTCCATTGGCGTTCCATGCAGTGATCAAGAGAGAGTTGGGATGAAATTTTCTTTTATTCATTATTGAGGGCTATAATGAGTGGGTACCTTGTAGGAATCTTTTCGTGGAGGATGGTGAATGATTTGTTCTGCTGAATTATTGTAATATGGTAGCTAGTGAGGCAGTTAATACTGATGTTTGATTTGAGCTAATTTGATCATGGGATGGAGCAGTCTTTGTTCGTGCTGCCTCTGCATAAGTTTTGAGCATTTGTTTCCTTTCCTGAGTTGTCAAGCTGGAGATAATTTGGACCGGGGTGCGATCTGCACGGCTGTCTTGAGCATCTCTGAAATGTGTTGGAAGGGTAGTTTTTACTGACCCTCGGTTATTTGGGTGTGTAATGCATCCCTTATAGTTGGCGGGGTGAGGTCCTCCACAGTTGGCACATTTAGCTGGTGTGGATCTTGTACACATGACAGTCTGGTGGCCCTCGCCGCATTTTAAACACCTGTAATTTGCCTTGCAAAGTTTTTGGGCATGGCCAAACTTTTGGCACCTATGGCACTGCCCAGCAGACGACGTTTTCCTTAGTGACTCAGTAGAAATTCTGAGGCCACAGATCGCAGTCAGTTCATATATCTCTTTCTGTGCCTTGTCAATTTCTACAAGTACCAGTGGCATTGGCCATTTATCTGACCTCAGCATCCTGCTAATTTTTACTGGTGTTAGGCCCGACTCATAAGGTCAGCAGTGATTTTTTCACAGGTGACACCTTCGGTTACCCCGCGAAGTACTACTTTGAGATTATTTTCACCGGGTAAAGCAAAAGTGTGATAAGGAAGACTTTTGTTATCCATCAGTTTTATTAATTGTCTGTAGCCAGTGACTGAGGCTGACTGGATTTTGACTCCTTCATCTTGATTTTTAGCCCAGGAATATTGAGATTTTGTGTTCCCTAATGGCTGATGTGACAGTGGACCATTTGTCCTTGTCCCTTAGTATAACAGGTGGAACATTTTCGGTGTTCCTCAGGATATCTGGTGTTGGTGAGTCTTCATCCATCTGGTCCTCTGTAGTTCTTCTTTTGTTAGAATGCTCTCACTGAGAGTTGTTTTGACAGGGGATTTTGGTGACAGAGCAGCAATGAGTTCATCTTGTGAAATCTCATTCTCCTCCTCTTCCTCTTCATCCTGATCATTAGAGTGAATGTACCGTTTTATAAAACCCAGCCAGTCAGATTAGAGCTTGCCTATTATGAGTTTCAGCACCTCTAGGGACTGCTCCTTATTAAGCATCTGGATCTGCTCTTTGATGTTTTCCACATCAAAGTGGCGATTTGCTGCCAGCAGAAATTGTAACAACAGCATGAATAATCCTGCAGGGCTAGGAGCCTACCAGCAAAGTATCCTGTAGATCTGGATGGACTACTAATAGTATATAATCCCGCAGGGTTTGAAGCCTGCCAGCAAAATTCCTGTAGACTGAGTTGGTCTACCAGCAAATTTTGTCTTGTTTTAACCTACTAATTGGGGAAAGGAGTATCAGTATCTCCTTTGGCCACAGTTTGCAAACCTGCCTCCCTATAAAACCTTAAATCCACCACTGGTCCTCATTGCGGGTGGGGCCTGCCAGCCATTTGAGCTCTTGCACGTTTCGTGCAAAGGGGAAGACAGTAGGAATCAAACTGTGTCAGCGCCAGTGCAATATGAGATTACTGAGAAACCTTGTATGCAATGTAATCAAGCTCAGTCTAATATAATACGTTCGTTCTCATCAAAATCCCGTCCTCTTCCTCACACTCCACCAATACTGAGGTAGTCCTTATAGTCCTTATAAGGACTGGCTTAAAGGAGCGAAGTAAGAATGCCTTTTATCTTCCCCGTTATCTCTAGAGGACAGTGTAGGGATAAGATATTATTGAGCTATTAAAGCTCTGATCATTGCAGGAGGGTAACAGCAATAGCCGAGCCTCAGTTAGAACTTCATTGGCTAGACATTGCCATCCATTACCCTCCCTGGGTACCCATTTTAGTCGCCTTGTACGACATGCATGAGCTATATTGGTGCTATTCTTATCCCGGCAACCACACGGGGAAATAGCGAGGTATAAATGAACCGAACTTACATATATCCCTACTAACGAATTGCCAGAACGGTGTACCCATATATTATTATTACTGCGATAAAGAGACAAGAGCGTGAATTAAGTTAAGGGGATAATAAATCCCTCATTATTTTTTTTTAATTTTTAAGAGTAATACATCTCCTAGGAGCTGCGTTTTACATTATGAGAAAATATTAAGGATAGTGACAGAGCTTGCTACACCTTTGCAACGAGTTGTGCTAGTGTTGTACTACCCAGGTGATGACTTACGCTTGGACTCGCCGATAGTTCTTCGGCATGAAACTCTTAGATTTCGATAGATTTCGATCTCTGAGTTGCGTATCCGGCTTTAAAATAATGAGGGATTTATTATCCCCTTAACTTAATAGCAATTATCCTCTGAGATCCCTTCCCTCTTCAGTTTCTTGTAGCATAACCCCGCTAATATAATATGCCGCTGGAACTCTAATCACGTCAAAGTGCATAACTTTACACTTACTAACATTAAGCTGAGAATCATTTTCGTTTGCCCAAATTTCCAGTCTATTCAAATCATTTGTAATTGCTGAATATCAGTAGCATCCCTGATTGCCCTGCCTATCTTTGCATCATCACTAAACGAACATCATTCATCTCGTAACATCACTAAATGTTTGAGACCACGCCAACAACCTCGACAAGAAGATGAATCCAACCCTATCACTCATATACAGTTACCATTTATCAGCTCTCTTACCCCAAAACTATCTGGGATTATGAAGAAATTCAACATAAAGACCGACTATACAACTCTTCCAAAACTTCGTTCTTTGCTGAGTCGAACAAAACCAAAACACAACCAATTGCATTTTCCTGGTGTTTATAAAGTTATGTGCGACTGTGGTCGACCTTATTTTGGTGAGACAGACAAATCTATTTCAATACGTCTTGAGAAACATAGACGTGACATCTTCTACAGTAGAACACGAGCGAGCGCCCTTTCCAGTCATGTTCTTTTCTCCGCCAACTCTAACCTCGAAGAACGTCAACACCAAGTCGATTGGGACCGCACAACCAATTTACAGGGTGTTCGGGATAAATTTGACATATTTATAATTAATTATATTTTTCCGTAAGTTACATGTATTAACACACACTTCTCTTCATTTAAAAGTTTGGACCCTTCTTCATTCATATACAAGATGTCAGAAAGGATGGATAGCTGGAACCCACCTGAATCATGGAAGAGAATAACTTGTATCATGATGATTCGTGCCCGCCATCAAAATAAGGATATTACGACTGCTGCCCAATGCTCCCTGAATACAGTAAAAACAATCAGGCATGAACTAGAGACTTGCAATGGTGACTACGAGGATGTAGCAAGAAGAAAGATCCCTAGCAGACGATCTGATTGCGTTCGTACAGCAGAATTCCTCGCAAATCTGCAGGAACAGGTGTTGAAGAACCCTGGCATTGGAATTCGGGCTTTGTTCGTGGAGTTGCTAACTGTAGTCAAGCCCTGGATAACAAGGGTAGCCAATGGTAGGCCGTATGTATGGCAGCAGGATTCGGCCCCTTGCCACACCTCTGGGAAAAGTCAAAAATGGTTGTCTGAAAATTTCTACGACTTCACCAGTCCAAATGTTTGGCCTCCAAACTCCCCAGACCTTAACCCCATGGATTATTTTGTATGGGGCGCAGTTGAAAAAGACACCAATCGCACTTCCAGTAATACAAAAGCCCAGTTAATGGATAAAATTAAAACAGTTTTTGCGGCCCTTCCCAGGGAGACTGTAGCATCAGCTTGTTCGAGGTTCCGAAGCAGAATTGAAGCTGTGATCGATGCTAATGGTGGTTATTTTGAGTAAATCTTGTTGATAGTATTGTAATTAACTCTGCCTGTAATGTTTTTTTGTCAATTCATTAAATTTAATAGATACAAAGAAGATTTTCTTTTTCCTTACGAAACTGTCAAATTTATCCCGAACACCCTGTATATATATATGCAAGGATGAATTTGAAAGACGAATTGTAGAATCCAAAGAAATAGTTCTGCACCCTTCACACATGAACAACAATCTGAGCTACAATTTGCCTGATTCCCATAGTGCAATAATCCAGTACTATCGCTCTAAAATTAGCTATCACTCACTTTCAACTCATGCTAACAATAGCACGCGGTCACCAATTCAAATATGACTGTTACTATTCTTCTTCTTTTTATTAAGCTTGAAAGTCCATGTTTTTTACCTTGTTAGTTTTATAAATTTTGTGTTATTTCTTACTCACCTGATGAAGTCGGGACACCGATGAAACTAGTCGTGATTAATTAAAGTTTTTTGTGTTATACTTTCTCGGGTTCTAGTCAGTTAAATATTAATTTTATAAATATATATATATATATATATAAACCAGAATAGATTTAAAATAAATAAAAATCTGCAGTTTTGAAGAAAACATCAATAGATCCACGATCCGTGCGGAAAGGGGCGAGATAGACGATAGTATCTGCATAGACGATGCACTTACACTGCTTATATAAATCTAGATATATACATCTTTAAAACGCTTTGTTAGGCAAGGCGCTGATTAGCCATGAAATGTCTGAGGATGGTATCATATTCTTATTATCTGTTTGGAATGTCATCCTTGTTATTATTAATCAGGAATAGCACCCTTAACCCGGTAGAGTGGTTATTTCTTCATCTTATAAAAACCTGCGGTATTATTAAACGCAACTTCTATTTTCCTCCAAAAAAAAGAAATTAATTTTAATTTAATTTTACTTTTATTTGATTTTATTTTCAATTTTATAATTTAATTTAAATTTTAGATAATTAAAATAAACGTAAATAACATTTAGATAATTTTATTTAAGTAAAATTAAATTTTTAATTTCATTTCATTTTAAATAATTTATCTTAAATTACATTTTAATTGTAATTTAATTTAATACTAATATTATTAGTATTATTATTGCAACTTAAACAATGTTTTTTGTTAATTTATTAATTCATATTGAACACGATATTCCAACAACCCAACTTTATTTAAAATTTAACTGTAATTCTCAACTAGAATTAGGATTCAGTCAGAATTAAATAATGGTACGACACAACCTCGAAGTCAACATGCTCTAACGATCATTGTCTCTGCATCAGAAAGAAAACTCATTGATTCCGCCAAATGAATTTCAGTTTAAAGGAGGGATGAGTAAACATTGTTATGAAGAAAGGAGGGACTGTCTCATATAGTAAATATTTATTTATCTTATATATTAATCTATTAATCTACAGTTTGAAACTCTGACTTGTGAAACGTACCTTATCAAAATTCGATCTTTAAACGACATACAGTTCACAGAAAACAAAAGCACCGTATTTTGATTTTATATTTTATTTTATTTCCATATTTGATTATATTATATTTCCATATTTTACCAAAGCACAAGTACTGTTGGGTACATTGCAACGTCCTTTCCGTTCAAGTTTATTTTTGCAATGAAATTTACATTTACAGGAAATCCCGTGAAATGTAATTAGTATGGGTCACAGCAATGGTCAGCCCTCAGTTAAAACTTCATTGTCTACTGAATAAGTAAAGCCATCTCTAAAAATTAGGCAATCTCTAGGAGTGGCCGAAAGATCGTCCAACTCAACGTTAGCTCCACTTAGTGACAGGCTCCCCAACCACCATTCATATTCCATGGAAAAGCATCCACCTACAAAGCTCCTCACCAGGCCATGCCAGAGAACATCCTCCAGGGAGGGTGTTCTCCAGCATGGAGAACATCCTCAAAATGCTCTCTTAGGGCAAACCCCCTGAAATCTAAGCCCCGCTCACCTTGAGCAAAATTTCGGAAGAAACCTAAGAGAGCGAAACTCAACTTCCCAGGGTAACGGCAATGTCGAGCCTTAGTTAAAACTTTGTTGGCTACTGAATAAGTAAAGCCATCTCTAAAAATCAGGACGATCCTTAGACCACTCCATAGTGACCGAAAGACCGTTCAACTCAGCGTTGGCTCCACTCAGTGACGGGCTCTCCACCACCACCACCACCGAACAGAACCGCTTATATTTTTCAGAGAAAAGCATCCACCGACACAGCCCCTCACCGGAGAACACCCTCCCCAGAGACTCGAAATCGGAGCAAAGCCCCCGAAATGTAAGCCCCTCCTCCACCGTGAGCAAAATTTCAGAAGAAACCTAAGAGAGCGAAACTCAACTTCCCAGGGTAACGGCAATTCCAAGCCTCAGTTAAAACTTCATTGGCTACAGCATTGCCATCCGTTAACCTCAGTTGCTCGTCTCCTAATCGAATTTGTATGTTCCTAAAGTTCTTAAAAGAACTGGGAGATGGACTGAGTCCTTGACTCTTTATCTCGTCATCCGAATGAAGAAAATCTGTGTGGATGGGATGTAATTGAGCTAAAAGCTATAGTCATGGCTGGATAACGGCAATAGCTGAGTCTCAGTTAAATCTTCATTGGCTACAGCATTGCCAATTGTTACCTTGGAAGTCCTAAAAAGGACTTTTTCCTCCGTTTTTCTTCAAATTTGTATGTCCTCATAAGGACTGGCTTAGAGGGGCGAAGCAAGAATGCTTTTCATCTTCCCCGTTATCTGTAGAGGACACTGTAGGGATAAGGTGTTATCGAGCTATTAAAGCTCTGATCATGGCAGGAGGGTAACAGCAATAGCCGAGCCTTAGTGAGAACTTCATTGGCTACAGCATTGCCATCCATTACCCTCCAAGAGTATTAATCACCGCATCTCACAGTGGATTCGTTGGCTCACTTCTGATTTTATGTTAAGTGTTAACTGTTAACTTCTGTGGTAGATGGAGTAAGCCCTTGGCTCTTTATCTCTATTTTACTTGAGGTAGCTAGGTGGGTATTATGCTCACTTTTGGTGAGCTTTTCTAGTGGTTTTCATTTTAAGATGGCTTTTGGTCTTCTGTGTTTGAAGTGGTTTGTTTAGCTATAGTTTGATACCTGTCTTAGTAATTAGTTCTTGTGGATTTTTGTTATTGCGAAGAATTTTTCTGGGACGGTTTTCATGAGTGTCTTGATGCTTGGTAGTTTAATATCGCGATGAAGTTGAGCGTTTCTGACAAACCAGGGTGCGTTTAGTGCCATCCTGAGACACTTGTTTTGAGTTGTCTGCAATTTTTTTAATGTTTCTTTCTGTCGTGTGTGTCCCCAGGCTGGTGAGGCGAAGATTAATTGGGGTCTTATTACTGTCTTGTATATGAGGATTTTGTTATTTGGGTTTAGGTGATTTTATTAACTCTATTATTCTATTATTCCTTGTATAGCAAAAATAAAGGGGTGTTTTAATAATTTTTAAAGAAATAAGAAATTTTAAAATATTCAAATAGTATAAAGTTTACAAATATTTGTTTATACAATTTACAAATACCTTTAAGTAAAATGCAAAATTTCTATATTTGCAATTAGAAATATGTGAGGAACTGAAGTACTGTATTGGTGGTTCTCTGTCCGCGCGGTTAGCCTAGTGGCTATGCGCTTCGCAACCATATGCCTGGGGAAGGAGTGCCCTAGGTTCGATTCCCGTCGACGACGCGGGGAGCTCAAGTATCTTCCTCAGCCATAGCCAAGTTAGCCGGTCTTGGGCGTGGACAGTAGGGTTTTTTTCCACCAGTTTATCTGGGGTTTATCATCCCGCAAGCAGGCAAACCGGTCTAGTGAACACACACAGATTACTGTCAGGAATACTGACCCAGCCATAGGTCTGATTCGTCAGCTATGCCGGTTCCGGAGTTTGGATAAAGGTTAGGGTGGTGGGGGTACTGAGATGGTGCCGTACCTTCCCGTAAAGGGGACTCACTGCCGTGTATCATCATACGATTATTATTTTGGTGTGTTCTCTGGTTCATTTTTAAATTTATTCGCTATATTTTAATATAAACGTTTCAGTTATTCAGACATTTCTTCTACCAATGAAATATTTCCGATATTTAAATTTTTATTTTAAAAATTATAATATTTTATTTAATAATAAAAATATAAACATTTAAAAGTTTTTTTAAATACCTTATAAATTATTTCCCGTATAAATTCTTAAAAATTTAAAGCAGTATATACTACGACTTAATTTTCGCTAACTTTGGGAACAACTTAAAGGAATGTAAAATATCATTAACATCCTGATAATTAGCAGGTGCTTCATATCATTTCTCTAAAGGAGTGAACACACAACTTTGTTTTAATTAAGCTGAACATAGATTGTGTGCGTGTGTGTGTGTGTGTGTGTGTCCGTTATAATTCCGTCAAATGCTACGTCAGCATCTCCAGGGCTGATCCGAATAAAGCTGTTTGCTCACGCACGTTATTTCTAGTGAGTTGAGATATTAACTGCATTGCTCAGACCGCCTGTCATGTCCTCTTCTCATTCCATAACCGCAGCAATCCATGTTTATGGAGTGTTGTTGATGCGATGAAATGCGAGCATTTACGTCAAAACTGCATCTCGTGTGTTGCAATTTCCGCTTGTTTAAACTGCAGTAAAGACGTAGCCATGATAGAGATTAGTCAGTAAATATCTGTGGACGCATTATAGATGTCGACTTACTCAGCTTTTTTTTTCTCGTTTAATTAAAATTAAAATATGAAATTCAAAACATGCATTTCTCAAACCTTTGATAATATTTTCTCACTACGGTACTGCCAACTAATGAGAAGTTTAGTCTCTCAATCATTTATTCTGTAGAACAAATTAAAATAGCCGCAGATTTCCTAAAATTAATAAATTACGGTGCAATTAATTATAAAGGTGTCAATTAATAACTTTAATTTAAAAAGTAAATAATAAGAATGGCTTAACTAAAAATTAATTATAGATACTTAATTAAAATTCTATCATTTATTAATTATTTTCTAAATTTTTACTAAAAATATAAAAGCACAAACTTACAAAATTAAGAAACTGGACCTTATTATATAGCATTCAAAATGACGTTCTTGACTAGTATCTGAACGAGTCCTTTATCAATAAATCAATCAGTAGTTACAGGATTTCGTCTTCTTTCTCTAAAGGAGGAATTAATCGTATTTCCCTTATGTCAAATAAGTATCTGAACCCATTCCTAAAATTCTCAAATTCTCTGTGTGTAAATTTCTCTTTCCTTTCATCAGCCAAAGATAAGCTTCCCCTGCGTTGCACTTTCCAGGTGTCTGCAAGATTACTTGTTCTTGTAGTCTGTCACATTCTGGTCATTTTAGAAGATTCCCCTTCCGTTTGGCGTAGATTATAAAATTACATCGTTTCATTAAGCAGAGCAGTCCCTTGCGGAACATGCCATCACTTTTAAACGTACTTCTATGTAGACGAAATGCTATGTTCCTAATCATAATTAATATTTACTTGTATGTACTAGTATATGTACGATAGTTTTTCCTGGGTTTCTTGTAACAAACTTCGAGTTTCTTTCGAAAGAAAAACTCGACTTCCCTGCTTTTAAAAAATCAACTCACTTCGAAATCACTTTCAAAAAAAGGTCTCAATGACAAGAATCGAACCTATAAGCCTTTCTTTCTTTGGTATATCTAGCATCAGGAGAGTTACTTTTAGTAGGAGGATACGTAGACATCAATAATAATGATAATAATAATAATAAAGAATAGAAGCTATGGATTTATGAATTGGAGCTATACTCAAAACAGTCATCACGCGATAGCGAAAGTTAGTGCTCCCTCTGTCTATACGATTCATAAAAAAATTTAACCCTCCTTTTAGTTGACTACGCAAGCATTTGCTAAACAGGATAGCAAATATGGAGATAATGTGCGACGATGTGATATAAAAAAAAAAAAACTTATCTACACTGTAGCTTGTTTTGACTTCGCCCATTTTTTGCAAAGGCACGAGGAGTCTAATATCAAAGGGGAAGAAAATGTCTTTAGTAAAGGACTGTGCACATTTATTTGCCAGAAGATGATATGGTTGTTATGGTAATAATCATTATCAGCAATAGTGATTAGAAGTAGAGTCGCGTATTCAATAACGTGAAAATCGCTCTAAGATATTACATCTTATGGTAATAGGTGTGGGCTTTAGCATGGTGTCCAAATGCATCTCTCTCTCTCTCTCTCTCTGTCTCTCTCTCTCCTGGATCTAATGAGGAAGCAGAGAGCCTCGTAACAGGAAACACAGCTTTTTCAGGAAATGGGAGGTAGAGAGTTGTGTTTGCTTCAGAGGAAATGATCGGAAAATAAATGAATCTAATCGATACCTTCGTGGCAAGATAGATGTGATGCGATGTAATTACCAAACTTATATTATGAAGTTCCTTCAAGGGATATTAGTGCTATGCAGGATTCTGTTTATAAGAAAACAAGAAGGCAAAGAATACTCTCTAAATGAAATAGTCTCCAAATGCTTCCTTCATTTCGTATGCCAGATTTTATTTTGAATTTGAACTTTTATTAACTTATCCTGAGAGGTTAACTGTTTTATTGTGTCAGAAGCATGGTATTGTCTTTTATTGACAATATACACAGACTGTTTCGCCATCTGGCACACAGAACGAAAGCAAAACCTGTTGTTGCTCTGGAAAAGTGAAAATAAACGTCACATCCTTCTTGGTCATTCAACGAAATGAAAAGTAATTTACTTAAATATAAAGAGGCAATAGGCTTCATTTTGGCGGTATAAACATTATTTAAATTAAGTGGATATTAAATCTCACATTGTTTTAAAACCGAATAAGAAACTCAAAGATTGGAATCAGAGAGTTTCATGCCGAATATAGTATAATAAACTATAAAAGTATCGGAGACTACTAGTGTGAGCTAATGCAAGTAGTCCAAGTACGTAGTACACACTCGGGCAACTGGCAGCAAAGTTGCCCGAGTTTGTACTACGTACTTGGACTACTTGCATTAGCTCACGCTAGTAATCGCCAATACTTTTATAGTTTACTATATTCGGCATGAAACTTTCTGATTCCAATCTTTGAGTTTCTTATTCGGTTTTAAAACAATGTGGGATTTATTATCTCCTTAATTTAAATAATGTTTATATCGCCGAAATGAATCCTATTGGTTCTTTATATTTAAGTAATTTAATGGGTGAACCTTTTTGACAACTCGTATAGCAGAGTATACGAGTTCTTTCCTCTATACCCTTTGGTATTAATTTGGTCTAGCTACTCACTGATGAAGCCTCAAAAAAGGCTGAAACCGGTGAGATTGCTAATAATAATAATATGAGTTCGCTCTCTTAAGGTTTTTGCCGTAAGGGAGCAATTTGAGTCTCCGGGGAAGGTGTTTTATGGCACCGCCCGGTGAGGGACTTTGTCGGTGAATGCTTTTCTTCGGAATTTGAGTGGTTCTGCTCGGTGGTGGTGGTGGTGGGTGGAAGGCCATCACTGAGTGGAGCCAACGCTGAGATGGACGGTCTTTCGCCCACTATTGAGTGGTCTAGGGATCGTCCGAATTTTTAGCGACGGCTTTACTTACACTTAAGGCTGAAACCGGTCTGGGTAGTGACCTCCCACCATAATGTAATAACAGCATACATTTCCTAGGAAGTGTGTTTTTACATTATGGAAAATACCAAGAATGGCGATCAGAACTTTACCCACCTTTGCTGCGAGTTGCCCGAGTTTGTACTACGTACTTGGACTACTTGCATTAGCTCACGCTAGTAGTTGCCGATACTTTATAGTTTATTATACTATATTCGGCATGAAACTCTCTGCTTCCAATCTTTGAGTTTCTTATTCGGTTTTAAAACAATGTGGGATTTAATATCCCCTTAATTTAAATAAAAGAAAAGTAATTTATTATACAAAGATGTAATCCCAAGTAATCGAAAAGTGGTTTTTATCTGCATAATATTAGGATATAGTTACATAAATTTCTAATGCATTGCATATTTTTTTATATCCAAAGATGGTAAAAAGTATTTGATGAGTGCTCACGTGTTGTATATTTCCCTCTTGTAATAATGCCAACAGTGTAATAAAAGATAGTGATACAAATGTAAATATATTAAACAGGTGTTTCGTATAATATGGCTCTATAACACTGTAGATAAATTGTCCTGTCTGGACAATTTAGCAACAATATTTCACAACGTACCTATAAAGCTCTGCTGCTATCACTTGCTGGTAAGCTAAAAAAGAGCACACTTGTAAAAGTTATTCGACAAACATAAAATGCTCTTTAGCTAGCAGTTCCGTGGCTTCTCGCTTGCAGAAAGAAGCCCAAGATCCACTAGCTTCTTTGTTTCGGGGAGAGAGAATGTGATGACATGAAGGAAATCCAAATTGGATTCCCTTCATGTTTATTGACAGGATTCCCACTCAGTAATTTTAATTAAACATGAATGAAAGGAATTGTAATGAAAGGAAGGTTGTAGAAAGAAACATTATAAAAAATCGATCGAACGGGTCTGAAAAAAAATGAAACGAATGATTTTAAACACAATATAAAACTAACATTGTGTGTGTGTGTGTGTGTGTGTGTGTGTGTGTGTGTGTGTGTGTGTGTGTGTGTGTGTGTGTGTGTGAGAGAGAGAGAGAGAGTGAAGAAGCTTTTAAGAACTTTTCTACTGAAGGTGAGCTAGCCAGTCTCATGCAAGAGTGCAAAGATTTAGCCTTCCGGAAACTCGTGTTTTTCATTCTGCATTTGGAATAAGTCGTTAACAATTTTTTTTTTTAAATGAGTGAGTAATTATACAGTGACTCACTAATTTAAAATTCATATGATTACTATACGAAAGTCCACATAGATATGCTAATAGCATCCTTTTCATAAATATAATCCCTTTGTACTGTTTGTTCTTCTAGCCCATTTATAATGCTGTTCTCCAAAATAAAACCCTCCGTAAACGGAAGTCGAGTGGCATTGTGTGGAAGGAAGCACAATTTGCTTCTTCTCTAGAGATTCCCCTTACGGAGAAAACTTCTAGCATGAGTGTCATTGAATTAATCATTCAGCAGAAAACCTGAATGTCAGTGGAGCAAAATGATTAATTTATGAACTTGTAGGCTGAAGCGCTTTTCACAAACGTTGCTTCTTTGTATTTTACCCAACTAGAAAAGAGAACAGAAACAAATTGCTTTCTCCACAAGTCTATTCCTAGCTTAGTTAATTTATCTTCCAGTTAAAGTTGCGAGATAAACAACCATCGTTGACGGAGTTTCCAAGGTTATTGTAAAACAGTCTTAGAGACCTTGTTTGCAATGTGGTCCCAGGAGAATACTTTGCATAGTTAACATCTCAGGAAAAAGAGTTGGCGATTCTCCTCATGCGTATGTCACTCAGGATGCTTCATTTCCTTCATGAAGCGAAAAAACTGCCTTGAAACCAATTACCATCAAAGTGTATAAGTGTCATGATGGTTGCATAAAGTTTTGCTCCATAAAAATAACGACACCTCATTTGTTAATCTGCTAATTAATTAATTAATGTAAGATAATTGTTATCTTCAACATTATTTATTCGTTTAGTGTATCAGAACATTTCGCTCCTGTAATATAAATATAAATAAAGTGGTTCGCCTGACTAATTTCAACTAATTTCATTACAAAGGTAAAAAATTCTAAACATCTTCAAGGGTAGATTGATTTTCACTGGAATGAGAAACAGCAGGGAAAAATATATATAAAAAAAAACTATGTCACATCTAATACTCGGCGTATTGCAACCAGTTATATTTGGTTGGACAATTTTTTTCTTCCCCCCCCCCCGCCCCAATGGGCAAAATTTGCTTTCAGCGTCGTTCGACCCTCTTCATTTTCACTTAGAACAAGGAGCTAACTTTTTTTAAAAAACTTCTGGGCATGATTGGTACAAAACAACTTACTAGCTATAAGATTTTCACAGGTAAACCAAAGACACAATTAGCGCATTTGTAAATTAATTATGTGTAAGTATACATATTTAGTACGTAGCGTTTATATTATTTAAATCTTAACATGGAAAATAAATCTTAATTATTTTTACTTTTTTTCCATATTCAAAGGTTAGTATTTCTTACAATCACTCAAGTTTTTTGTAAAAATAATGATGAAATAATTATTTTTACGAAATGATACTTTGTAATAATAATTTGTAAATATTTTACAAGTATTTACAAGCCAACGTTTCTCTAGTTTGCATTAAGTAGGCACATGAAAGACACAAAGTGTAACCCTTGTGGAAATATCATTTTCTTAGAACAGATTGTTACCAGAGAGCGTCATTTCCGCATTCATCATCACCATTAAGCATTTGACTGCTCTTGTTATTTCGGTAGCTGTGTTAGTTGATTTCAAATGTCTAATGCTAAATTGAGTCTTTTGTCAAGATTAATGCTAGCTTGAGTTTGAGCGACGGACAAAATTTGTTTTCATCATTCCTCCACCCTCTTCATTTTCTAGAACAAGGATCTATTTTTTTTTTTTTTTAACTTCTGGGCATGACTGGCACAAAGCAAGTTACTAGCTATTAGAGAAAGCTTTACATCATGTCCAGGCCGTGATTTAAAAAAAAGCTTCCTTTGCAGATCATTACAATTAAAAAAATCAATTGTCAATTAAGAGTGATTTCTCTCATGATCTCAAGCGCCACCTTCCTTAATATTTAGTTAACAGTAATTGTTTCAATAAAATAATTCCAAACATGTTTATTTCGCAAATGTTAATCTGAGAAATCAATTCACTGGAATGATTAGCATTATTCCAGTGAATTGATTTTGTTCTGTTTTCATGGTAAAGCTTGAAGACTAATTATGCATCTCCATTACTCAAAAACCATGAAGTATTATAAACATTTATTTTTAACCTTGACGTAGTCTTTAAGTAGCTGCATTATTTCTTCATTTTCATTCTCCAACTAGTATTTGACATAACAAGAGTCTCGTAAATAAGCAAGTAGGAGTACAAAAAATTAAAATATATATATATATATATTCCAAGATTTTCGTTTGCCTCGACAGCCATTTATCACCTTAATTTATCATCTTAGTGAAATCCTCTCAGAAATAAAGAAAAAAAAACGATGGAACTTTGATGAGCATAATATCAGATTTTTCATTTAAATTTCTGAAGCATGCCACTTACTTTATTTGATGTCCACCAGCGTTTGCTTCAGATTATCGTAATTAAAATTCTGCATCTTTCACGAGAGTAGTCAAAGTCAGCGTTTCTTGCATGTTTCCTAATTAAGGCGAAACGATAATAATAAGATATAAAAATAGCTTATTATTTGCATTAATACTACTTCATATTAAAATCTGACCAGTCACGTAATGATCAGAACGCAACTAGGAAGTCACAAGATAG
This sequence comes from Typopeltis vanoorti, assembly GCF_054136105.1. Taxonomy (NCBI): domain Eukaryota; kingdom Metazoa; phylum Arthropoda; class Arachnida; order Uropygi; family Thelyphonidae; genus Typopeltis; species Typopeltis vanoorti. The sequence goes on along the minus strand of NC_143556.1, from coordinate 74,975,390 downwards.
ATCAGTTGGCATCTGCATCCTGTATCCTACAAGACTTGTATTGCCTATACTGTCGCTCATATGATACGAAGTACTTTCTTTCTGTCTTTTTGTCACATTTCACATTAACTTATGCCGAATGCTTAGGTTGTGCAGCTGCACTAGATGCTGAAGTCCCCTTTTTGTCGTGGTTTTAAGGTGGTCTTAAAATAGTAGGACTGTGCGTACTATATTGGATCTTCATGGTTGACACGCTAAGAGCAAATAGGTAGCGCGATTCATCTTTTTTACTGCATCCATTCTTTAATCTGGAAAGTGCTGAATTTTTTATTCGATTACTGATTGTAATTATCAGTAATCGAATAAAATTACATTAAATTACAACGAATTATTTTTTTTTCATAATATATGAGAGCGATTGCTTCATCGGGAACTTTATATATGATCGGGTAAAATGTAATAAACTTTTGAATATCACCCAACGTCATTAGACATTTTTTCATTAACAACGGTAAGCCTTAATTATAGAAATGAATCTTGGAAGTACATATGCTTGGATAGCAAATCTTATATAAAGGATTTTAATTCGAGTAGCCATGATGCTCAAAAATACGGTTACCCAAAGGCATCGAAATTCACTGTGAAAGTAACTGGAGACGTGAAAAGTGTTCTGAAAAAGAGAACACGCATAATGAAAACGTAACAAAAAGGACTAAGTAATAAAAATTTAATTTGAAGTGGTATAAAGCAGAAAAGATTAATCTTGTATCCTACATGAGCTTCCGATCCAGATCCAGACAAAAAAAGAAGAAAATAAACTGGAATCAGGACTAGTTTCCCTTCCTCAAGTGGTGGCTTCAGATAAATATTGGAAGAAATGTTAAATCTTTTTTTAAAAAATAGTCCTAATTTTGGGCTTAAATAAAATAAACGAACTTAAAGAAATTATTTAAAATAGCAAAGTGTATTGCAATGTTCGATTTTTTTTAAATTTCACTAAACATTAAAATATCTTTCAATATTTTTAAAAATTCAAAATACTATTCAAATTTTGAAATTTTTCAAAATTTTCAAAATTTGAAAATTTTGAAGCCGAACTATTCAAAATACCTTTTTCGCAAACGAAAAAGGTATTTTGAATAGTTCGGCTTAAGAGAACACCCCAACCAGTTTGGTTATCAATTTACACCATGATTTTTTTTTGGTTTTGTTTTTTTTTTTTTCCCTCATTTCAGCAATAACATTGTCATGTTTATGAATAACTGAAGTATACTGGTGCAGCACTTTTCACTTTACTAAGAACTTAATGAACTGTAACAATAGTAGTGCGAGATGAGTTTAGCCTGCGCTTATCGCAGTGTTCGATATGCCATCGTTACTAAATTTAATCATTTTAATCTTAGCATATAAACCTAACAGGTTTACGCGTCGCCTTCTTTTCATTGGAAGCAATAACACTCTTACTTTGAATTTTATCTGCCGTTATTAACAACAATAAAATAAAATAAATTTATAAACAGTAACTCATGATACACAGCTATATACTGAAACACAGAGCGATGCAGCGAAGAACGACGTCGTAAGCAAACATTTTACGAAAACTGCGCATCGATTGATTCTTTGTTGTATGAAGAATACAGCGTCGTATAAAGAGGCATTGGTCAACACTGTTAACCGTCGTATAAGAGCGGATAGTCGTAAAGCGAAGCGTCGTAAAGCGAGGTATTATTGTATTTAAATATTAGACAAGTTTTGGAATTCGTGTGTGTGTGTGTGTGTGTGTGTGTGTGTGTGTGTGTGTGTGTGTGTGTGTGTGTGTGTGTGTGTTATCCGGAACTATAAGGAGGGGTAGATTGGTTGGATTTTGTTTATTTTTAATGCATCGCATGAAAAATCATCAGTCCCATTATTTGAAAGTGATAGCTTATCTAGGGGATCGTTGATATATACTTTAGAAACAGAAAATACCTTCGGATTACTTTGGAGAATCCGGCTGTTAAAAAGAAGCGTAGTGAATGGGCTTTGCGACAACACAAAGTTGAGGTGGAGCGAGTGTCAAAAGCAAACAGTCATCAAACCCATGCGGGCGTGTGGATGCGCGCGCACTTCCATTTAGTTTAGTGTTACCAAATGGAAATACAAAGAACCCGACGGTACTTTCTTCCAAGGACATTTGTTCAACTTTTCTCCCCTTAGGTATACTGCGAAGCTAAGTAAACTTTCCTTCTGTCCGCTTGCCTGGATTCTTTATCTGCCACGTGCGATCTCTTCGCAAATCCGTCTTAGTTCGTTTCCGGAAATCTGAAACACGCACACGAAAAGTTGACAAAGAGATTCCGAGTGATTACATGTGTGCTACCAGCTACGATCAGATGACCGTACACATTACTACTGGCTACCGTATATAAATTGCTCGGAACATCAAAAAATGCCAACAGCATTCAGGGCCAGTGTCCTCTAGACCCGTCTCACGGAAACAGGTTTAAAGACTTCTGTTACCGGGCTGTTCCATCTGTTTTGAATTACTGGTCAATTTTCATTTTTAGAGGATTTAAATGTCATATTAGCATACCTGATATTAGATGACGTCACAATCAATTTTGGAAAGATTGTAGGGAAAAAAATGAAAGAAAATGAAAATAGCACTTAATAAATACATCAAAACTGGATATTTCGTACAGAATTCAAGCGAAAGCTGCATGTGGAATGTGATTTCTTCAAAATTTGATGTTAAAATCGTTGCCAATATTTTTATTTGGTATATATGTACTTGTATTGTTAACATTTTAGAAAATAAAAACGAAAAATATTCGTAAAATTTTTTTCATATATTTTTCCCTTTGGAGTGGACACAGCTTGAAATTTAAGTTCAGTTACGCTTCCTGAACAACATCGAATGTAGTAGTATTATTGGGGTAAACTCTTAGCAGTTTACCCCAATCTTACTTTTTTTTTTTTTTTACATGGAGCATACCTTCGGCGTCTGTTGAGGTTTCATCAGTGGGAGCCAGACCTAGGAAGATGCTAAGGTTAAATCAATGCAGAAGTCATATACCACTTGTATATGGAAAATAAACTGATGAATGTTAAAAAACGTTTGGAATGACTTCTAATGGGACTATATTGATCAAGTACATATAATAAACAACTATGTTATACCAACTAGTTTCACCAACTAAGGCTGTTGGCATCTTCAGGGTACATAACTGATGTAAGGCACTAAAAAGTAAAAAACTGTTACAAACTATAATCAACCAATGCCAATTATATTAAACAAAGAACAGAGCGCGTACAATACATGCGTAGAGCGTGCATGATCTCACTTGTTGTTATTTAGAAACGTTCTATAATTGGCACTGTAATTCAGTTCTGGTGAGTTAAGAGATCTAATAAGGGTCTTCCAGATCAGGGGCAAGTTTAGTGCTTGGTTCCTGTTAAGGTTTTGTATACAGCGGGCAACTACTGTGGCTTCTTTAAAAATTCGGGAGCGGAAGTCCTCCTGTGTGTAAGGAATTGTGCTTCTATCCCACTCTATGATATGGTTCGTTCTTGAGAAATGAAAAGCTAACCCCGGTTTTTCTTCTCTGTTATTATTGGCATCACCTATGTGTTCATTTGGCCTAATTTCAAGGCTCCTTGAAGTCTGGCCGATGTAATTCAAGCAGCACGAGCAGGGTATGTTGTAAACTCCAGCATATTTGAACTGATGAAGCCTCAATAAAGATCGAAGCCTTTCTCGATAGAGACCCTTCCCATAATGTATAGCAATATACATGTCCGAAAGAGTTTTGCGTTATGGGATAGTGAAGCAATTGATGTGAATTTCACAGCCTCTGTATATACATTGCTTGGAAATAATGAACGGACATCCCGCGGGCAAGGCGCATCGTGCAATGTAATGAGTCACTTGTTTGTAGACAGTATAAATTGAAGGAATATATGATGCTCCCAAGTCAGTGAAACTGTGTCCGGGTGAAACAGAATTGACGAAGTTGGAAAGAAACGTTGTGATAAGATGCCACGGCGCTGGCCTATCTATTCGGCAAATTGTTGACAAACTGGCCATCCTAGGTCAACAGTCAGTGATACCATACTGAGATGGAAGCGCAGGGAGTCAGCTACAAGTGCTACCCGCAGTGGACGACCCACCACATGGTTCCACATGGACCCACCACACTCACCGAATGTGACCGTAGGGTGCTACGAAGGATAATATGTAAAGCCGCCATTCGTCGAGCGACAATTTGAATGCGGATATCCGCGCATCATCTGGAACACGAATCTGCACAAAAACATTCAGAACCATGGTAGTTTTCGTTGTAGGTCCGCATGCCCCACATTAACCGAACCAACACGCAGTGTCGTCTTCAGTGGTAAAAGAGCGCGTACAGTGGGACGCGGAAGCTAGAAAGTTGTGTTATACAGCGACGAATCACGCTACACCTCCTACATACCGAGCAGTTGGATGTAACGGATGCCCGGAACGTCTCTTACCAGAGTGCGTAACGCAAACTATGAAATTTGGAGATGGTGCTGGTGGTGTCATGATATGGTCGTTTTTCCTCGTTTGGCCTCGGACCTCTGTTTGTGGTTCCACGAGCACTGAACTCCGAGAGTTTCGGTATCTGAACATTCCGGACAATGCAATGCGTTCTACTTTGTGACGTTTCTATGGAAGACCATTGTTTCTTTCAGCAAGACAATGCACCGTGTCATAAGGGTGCTGCTGTAACTGCGTAGTTTGCGAACGAGAACGTCACCACACTCGACTGGCCTCCATAGAGCCCTGATCTCAACCCTGTTGGACATCTGTGGGATGGACTGGAACGTCGGGTGACGTCAAAGGATGTTCGTCTCACAATAGTCTAGGACCTCATTACATTCCTACGGGAAGGATGGTCCAAAATTCCCGCTGATCGCTATCGTACGCTTGTGGAAAGTGTTCCCCGTAGGATTGCTGCAGTCATCGCAGCAAAAGGAGACCCTACATCTTATTAAGGAGAGCCATGGCTCTTTGTTTCTCACACTATTGTATCCGTTGACTTCTTTCCAAGTAATGTACAAGTAGCGTAGTAACTACCCAAACGAAAAACTTTCTGTTTTATTATTCTCTATTACACAAAATCCATTGAAGTTAATGAATTAATTAAAAAGTGTAAAAACTTGTTTAGTAAGCTTTTAAAATGCTTAATCAAAACTAAAATCTTTAAATTGACTTTTCCGCGCATAGCTGTTTTCCATTATTCCTTACTTCTTAATCACCAAGAAGTTTTCTCTCCTGTTTAAAGTTTCAAACATCGATCTTATTTCCTCAGTACTCAGTTAATTTCCTGAATTGTTTAAAGATATTTACTTTTGAAACTGACACACAAAAGCGAACTCCAAACACAAAAAAAAAGCACACCAAAGATTTCAATGTCGACGGTTTTTCTACTTATTTTTATAAAGAAACAAAATAAGTCCATTTTCTAATTTCCCTGTGGCATGTGGTAATTCGATCAGTGCTGTTCAATGTTGTTATCTCTCAAATCATCAATAATTAAACTTCATTTGTACGCTTTAATTAACCGTGTAGATGATTAAAGAGAAGTTTTCCGTAGCATTTTTGCTCCCTAATTAATAATTGCTGAAATATTGATTAATTAATGTTTCACCGGCAGCGCAAGGCTTAGACAGAACAGTGAGAACATATTAATTTACACCAAGAGTTGGAATTAATAAATATGTTTATTATTGTATTTCATTTATTTTAAGATTAACGATGTAAAAAAAAAAATCATGAAGAGGAGTATTCTTCTACTTCAACTAAAAAAAAAAATAAAAATTAAATAAAATTTATTTTAAAAATAAATAAAAAAATGCATTGTCTTCATTTTACTTATTTACACTTATTTTATTTACTATTCTGATTTTATTTATTCATTTATTTATACTTTATTTATATTTATTTCTTTTTAATTAATTATAAGTTTGAACAATTCTTATAACATTCGCATATTAATTTTTAATCAAGATAAATATTCCCAAATAAATGTGTCAATATTCCAAAATATATCACAAATATATTTGCTGTACATTGAATACAAAAATTTAATTTTTTGTGCTGAGAATTGCATCTTGACTTTGATATTTTAAAAGTACAATAAAAAAATAATAATAATTGCATTTATTATGACCTCTGGGCAGATGTCTTCTTTGTCTAAACTTATGATCCTGAAATTGGATGAACCTTGTAAAGAGCAACAACTGACAGACAGTACAAAGAAACTTCTCTGAGATCTTTGCTAGAAGAAAGCGGTCAGGAATGAATGTCATGAAGAAGTGCAGAGAAGAGAGAAATGTGGTACAGAATGCTGCATAAGTTTTCTTCGGTTAAAAAAAAAATGTATGTCAGGTTGTCTGAAACATTCTTTTCGGTATTCAATCATTGGCACATGCTCACGTCTAGCAAGCAAATAAAAAAAAACCTGACATGCAATTGTCAAAAAATAATTGATGGATATCCTTTTCCAGTCAGATGAACCTCATCAATGTGTCGTTTCCTATGAAATATGACAATGTGAGTTGAGAAAACCAACTGCAGAGAACTTTAAAGCTAGCCTGATTCATTTCTACTGTCAATGCAATTCTAATCAACACACACATTATCAACTGGTACTCTGGTTTATCTATGTCTTATGAAAGTGATTTTTTTAATTGTAACGATAAAATATTTTGAAAAAATTTATACTAAAATAGTCTTAGGAGTTATAGTAACATTACTTTATAAATTTTTCGTTTATATATTCCAGAAAGTTGTTATTGTAAATGAAGTGTTACTAATCAATATTGGTACATATTTACATAAACATGCACAACTATTAGCTACTCCGGAGCATAAAAGATATAAACAAAATTAATAACAGAATGAGTAACATTATAGTATTAACACTACAGTACAGTTAAATATAAAATCACAAACTAAAAGTGACGCCTTATTTTTCTCGTTTAATGATGGACCATCTTTGTTCATGGAAGCTTCGGTGACACAATTGATAACAAAAGAAAGTTAAAACAATTCCGTGACATTTTATACTGATGATTTTGACCATAGTAACGTAAAGGCACTAACTTGGCTACTCAGTGGACGTCTTATTACAGTCAGAAAAACCACTGCCCTTTAATTGACCTGAATTCGAATACTGTCTGAAACACAAAGACCATTTTCTACCTCATATGATGTCGACAAGGTTTTTCTCCGAAACAGCAGAGGAGAAAATTATCACTCCATCACTCACTAATCCACAGTGTATTCTTAGCCACTTTTCGGTTGGGATGAAAAGTGTAAACACAAAAAGAAGAAAAAGCGTTGAAAATTTATAACATATCTGCAGAGTGCTTTTGCCTAGTGTTAGATAAGATGGTCTTCATAGTCAGGAGACCGAACAGTTTTTTCTTAATGGCAAAAAAAAATTATTTTCCACCATCAAGTAACAGAGAAAAAAAGTATGCAGTATCCTATTGTTATATAATTGAGCTTTTCCCTAAGCCAATGGAATCATTTTTTATTTTCTAATTGCATTAACAAGCTTAAAAAAATCTCTCAGTCCCATGATTTAGAACTGAGGAACAGTCTATCGTGTAAATCAGTAAATTCCATCGATTGGTTCGTTTCCTGATTGAAAATTCTAGCAGCTACAGTATAGCAAAAATTGTCCGTATTCATTTAGTTCACTTTTACCATAACGATAAGGTCAACCAATCAATCCTTCAGTAATTTAGTCAGCGACCTCTAGTGAGAGATAAAGAGTAATTGCCATATCATGTTTAGTCATCTTTAAAATATATTCTTAAAATATATTTGTAAAGATTTTTGTCACAAAGACTTGCGAATTCTCTTTAAAAATGTGTACTTTGGCGAGGAGGCGCTGCAGTCGTGACAGAAGCAGACGACGCTTAGGACTTGATTAGCAAAGTTTCCGCTGTGTGTGGTATCCATTTTTTTTAAATGTGCCCGAAGTGAAAGAATAAGTACAACATTAGTGTTTGAAGGCAAATTATAATGTTTTTGTAGTTTCAAGAATCTTGTAAAGCAAGTTTGTGTCAAGTTTTTCAGAAATAAATAACATCACTAGAGTTACATCAGTGAAATGCGTATGAATGTGTTCTAAAAGTATACGTATAAGCGAGCATTCATTCTGCGTAATGATCAAGACTTTCACCAGCTTTACCACTCATCACAAGTCCGAATTTTACTGGCGCAGTCGATAGGACCTACAAGGTGAGAGCAATTCGTTATGTAAATGCATGCTCCCATGTTTTAGAGTTCTATTTTGATTATTTGGGCGAAAGTCTGTTCTAATACAAAACAAAAAAAAAAAAATAGTGTTCGTAGTTTGTTCCATCCTGGAACAGTAGTAGTTTTGATTTCTCGCCAGAGAAAGAATACGTCAGTATTCAAATTTTGTTCCATCCTGGAACAGTAGTACAACAGTTTGGATAAATGAAAAACACGCCAGTGTTCAAGCTATATTTTCGTCCCAGATAGTTCAGAATAGTTGTTTTTTTTTTCATTTTAAATTTATTTTGTTCTGCAGTTACCGATTTGTCCTGTTTTGCATGTTAGTTCCATCTTGGAACAGTCAGAACTTGTGATTTCTCGCCAGAGAAAGAACACGACAGTGTTATCATAGTTAATTTTTGCATACTGTTTTGATAGTTCTGTTTCGAGATTTCAGTTATTATATAGTAGAGGTGTAAAATCGGAACTATTTTTTTGTTTTGTTTTTATATATCCACATATATATATATATATATATATATGTGTATTTGAAAGTGTAGTAAATTGTGTAGTTGAAGTTTTTATCTGATAATATTGTAAGATTTATCTATGTTTACAAATGATATGTTGAATTTAATTATGAGTCCCATAATCGCCAAATGTATACATCTCTTTCTGGGCTTTTAAAAAAAAAAAAAAAGAAAAAAAAAAGTGCAATTGATTCTTTTTTTTAGGGTGATTTTTTTTTTATCAGTAAAGAGAGTTATTGTTTAGCACCATGACTTATTTAACCAAAGGTAGAAAGGAAGATTTACGTAAATTGGCTGAAGAATTGGGAGAGAAGCCAACTGTTGAAATGAAAGTGATAGATCTTAAAATGATTATTACGGGAAGTAAATTTTATGAAGAAGAATTTGTTAAAGGGATGTTGGAGACGATTATTAGTACCAGACTCGAGGAAGAACTGATGAAGAAAGAATTAGAAGCTCAACGGCGGAAGGAAGAACTAGAAGCCCAATGCCGGAAAGATGAATTGGGGGCCCAACAGAAAAGAGAACAAATGGAGTTCGAGTTGAAGAAACTGGAAATTGAAGCGCGTGTTCAACCAACCTCAACTCCAGTATCCAGTGACAATAAACCATATTGTCTTGAACTAATTAAGCTAATGCCTAGGTTTAGATTACAAGAGGATGACATTGTGATATACCTATCCCTGTTTGAAAGACAAGCTAAGAGAACAAAAATAGATGTTAAAGACTGGATATCATGTCTCTTGACTTTGTTACCATTTGAGATTGTCCAATTAATTGGTAGAGAGTCAGAAGAAAATTGCGAAGATTATGAATATATTAAAACAATTCTACTAAAGAGATTTAGACTGAATCCTGAAAGTTTCAGAAAAAAGTTTGTGATGCACCAAAAGGTTGCTGAAAAATCTTGGAGGGATTTCTGTTATGAAATAACTAATTATTTCGAAGAGTGGATTGGTGGCCTTGATATCAAGGATTTTGAAGGGTTAAAAGATCTAATTATTACGGATCAACTGAAGAAGAAAGTACCACATGAAGTGAGAGAACATCTCTTAGACGACTGGACAAAATTCGTTTCTCCAACCAAGTTAGCTGACAGATTGGACGAATACGACAGTGTTCGTAGTACATCAAGGAAGCCCATCGGAGCTATTCCGAAGGACAAGGTTACTGAAAAGTTTAGACCTTATACTCCACCTGCTGAGCGAACATTCAAAAATAAGTTATCTCCCTCTCAAAGTCCACCGAGATGGTACCAGCCGTGGCGAAATGATGATTCATACAAGCCTCACTACAAACCAACTTGTTTTACTTGTAGAAGGGAAGGTCATATTGCCAAGTTTTGTATGAAAAATAGTCAATCAAAAGGTACTCCTACTACAGCACACAGTAACCTAGTTCAAACGTCTACCACTGGGAATGACGATAAATCAGGTGTGTTGACTGCCAAAATTTCCATTCCAGTATCCAAATCAGTGGACATTGATCGAAATGTAGATGATTTGAAGGTGGTCAAAATCAAATGTGGAAGTAGGGTTTTAAATGGAATAATAGATACGGGAGCGCAAATATCGGTAGTGCGCAAAGATTTAGTGGCAGATACGCCCCATGATGGAGAAAGTAAGATAGAAATATCTTCTGCTTTCGGAGAAAATGAAATAACACCCTTAAGGATTTTTGAAATGAAAATTGATGATAATTTACATGGTAATGTTCCAGTCACATGTGCTGTCTCAAGAAAACTGGTTACCGATCTGCTACTGAGCTCCTCTGCCTATGAAATGCTGGTCGAAAGCGTCGAGCTACATGAGAGTAGTCATCATTGGGAGACACCGGTTCTGAAATCAAAAGATTTAAGCGATAAACGGTCAGAAGATGATGAAGATGAAGACGTGCCTTCGAAAATAACCAGTACAGCATTGGCAGTAAGTACGATAGAGTCCCCACCAGGTGAAGAAAATGAGTGTATACCAGAAAAAACAAAATTCGAATTCGGCAAACTTCAAAAGGATGATGAGACGCTTCGAAGGTGTTTTGAATGGGCAAAAAGACAGAAAAATTCCTATGCGTTTGACAATGGGGTTCTGCTTCATAATGAACATATTTGTGGCGAGAATATTAGACAAGTAGTGCTACCGCGTGTGAAACGAGAGAATGTCTTAAAGATGGCACATGAAATCCCTCTTGCTGGCCATCTCGGCGAAAAGAAAACCCGTCAGCGAATCAAGTACTCATTCTTTTGGCCTACCATTAAACAAGACGTGAAAAAATATTGCGAAAGCTGCAAGGAATGTCAAATGAGAAGGACTGCTACATATAGAGATAGAATCCCCATACGACCTATCGTCAGACCAGAAGCTCCGTTTGAGGTATGGAGCGTGGATTGTATCGGACCGTTAGAACCCCCATCGGGAAGAGGACATCGATTCATAATATGTGCTGTTGATTTATGCACTAGATGGGCCGAAGCCATACCTGTCAAGGAAATAAGTGCTAAAACTACATGTAACGTTCTAATGAGGATATTTACTCAGACTGGATTTCCTAAAATGGTCTGTACCGACCAAGGTACGAATTTCACATCTAAACTCACTCAAGCTTTTGAAGATCTGCTAGGCATAGCTAAACGTTTTTCCACTCCAGGACATCCTGAGAGGATGGGCGCTGTTGAACGTTGGAACAGAACTTTAAAAGAGATGATGAATAAGAATATACAGGAACATGGAAGAAACTGGGATTTACATCTTCCCTATCTTCTATTCGCATACCGAGAAGTACCACATAGCACTACTGGGTTATCACCTTTCCAGTTGGTATATGGAAGATTACCTCCAGGCCCCTTATCTTTGTTAAAAGAAATTTGGACTGGTGGACGAGTCATCCCAACTGCTGCCTCTCGCTCGGTTGAAAATTATTTACAAGAGCTTCTTGAAAATCTAAGAAAAGCTCATGAAATTGCATCCGAGAATGCCAAAGGGTCTCAAGAACAATACTCCTCCAGATATAATCTTCGTTCCAAAGAAAAATCCTTCATGGTTGGTGAAAAGGTTTTAGTATTGTTACCTTCATCCTCTCATAAGCTTCTAAATACTTGGACAGGACCTGCTACAGTCGTCCAACTTACTAGACCACATTCTGCGAAGGTTGAGATGAAGGATGGAAGTATCAGGGAGCTCCACATAAATAAGCTTCGACCATATATTCAAAGAATTAATCATGTCGGTCTAGTTTTCGAACTAGATGAAGATTTCGGAACACTCCACTATGCACCTGCTGACAAGATGAATAAATCAGTTGAAGATATTAGGAAACACCTTGAGGATATGGAAGCTCTCTTGACGGAAGAACAAAAACAAGAACTTTTTGACATCCTCCGGAAATATGCAGATGTTTTTAGTTCCAAACCTGGTCATGCCAAAGTTGATGGACACTCCATCAAAGTTACAGAGAACTGTTCCCCTAAGAGACTCAAACCCTATAGGGTGCCAATCACTCTACAAAAGGAAGTAGATCGACAAGTCAAAGAACTGTTAGATATGGGTCTCATTGAGCCAAGTGTCAGTGAATGGGCTCATCCCGTTGTTTGTGTGGCTAAGAAAAATGGAAGTGTCAGACTATGCATTGACTTTAGATTGCTGAATAGTTTTACTATTCCAGATGCTTATCCAATGAAAATAGCTAGAGATTTATTATTTGAGGTAGGACAAGCAAGATTTATCACTGTAGTTGACCTCACCAAGGGATATTGGCAAATCCCTATGGAAAAGGAAGCAAAGCCCTTCACCGCATTCGTGACGCATTCTGGTCACTATCAATGGAATGTCTTACCGTTTGGAATGAAGAACGCTGGAAGCACATTCCAGAAATCATTAGATAAAGCACTAGCTCCTCATAAGGCATACTGCCGATCTTATATCGACGATTTGGCTATATTTTCTAAAACATGGTCTGAACATCTCACCCACATAGATGAAGTCTTCAAAACATTAAGAGAGGTGGGTTTAACAGTAAACCTAGAAAAATGCGAATTCGGGAAAAATCAAGTGAAGTTCCTAGGTCATTTGATTGGATCCGGTCAACATTCTCCAGACCCAGAGAAGGTCGAGGTTATAAAAGGTTTAGCGACACCAGCAACAAAGAAGGAAGTAAGAAGTCTACTTGGACTGGCTAGCTACTACCGTGACTACATACCACAATTCTCCCAAATTGTATTACCACTGACAAATCTGACTAAGAAAAGTGTCCCAAACAACATTCCTTGGACTACTGATGCTGATGAAGCTTTTACGAAACTCAAGGAAGAGCTTATAAAAATGCCTTCTTTGCATACTCCAGATCTCGACAAGCCGTTCCAGTTGTATACGGATGCATCAGCAACAGCAATTGGCGCATGTTTAGCTCAAAACAACGAACAAGGAAAAGAATTGCCCATTGCTTTCTTCAGTAAGAAACTAAATTCCTGTCAAATGAAATGGTCAACCATTGAAAGGGAAGCTTTTTGCGTCTTGGAGGCATTGAAAAAGTTTGACACATGGGTATTTGGTGCTGAAATACAGGTAATTTCAGATCATAACCCTCTGACCTATCTAACTAAAAGTGCCCCTCATGGTGCCAAGTTGTCCCGATGGGCTTTAGCCCTACAACGTTATAATCTGACTGTTACATATAGAAAGGGTAGTCGTCACGGTAACGCTGATGCCCTTTCCAGATTAAAAACTGATATAATTAATTAATGCTATTGGCTTGTTTCTTAATAATGATTATATATTTTCTTGATGTTTAGTTAATGATAATTATATAGTTTTTTTTTGTGTGTGTGGGAGCTGCATCGCACCATAAAGCTCTCACCTCATTTCTTGTATTTTAGAGTCAATTACTCGCCTGAGTTTTTTTTTTTTAGATGCAACATCGACACTCCTGTGACGGATGTGCTTCCCCCAAAGGGAGCTGTAAAGATTTTTGTCACAAAGACTTGCGAATTCTCTTTAAAAATGTGTACTTTGGCGAGGAGGCGCTGCAGTCGTGACAGAAGCAGACGACGCTTAGGACTTGATTAGCAAAGTTTCCGCTGTGTGTGGTATCCATTTTTTTTAAATGTGCCCGAAGTGAAAGAATAAGTACAACATTAGTGTTTGAAGGCAAATTATAATGTTTTTGTAGTTTCAAGAATCTTGTAAAGCAAGTTTGTGTCAAGTTTTTCAGAAATAAATAACATCACTAGAGTTACATCAGTGAAATGCGTATGAATGTGTTCTAAAAGTATACGTATAAGCGAGCATTCATTCTGCGTAATGATCAAGACTTTCACCAGCTTTACCACTCATCACAAGTCCGAATTTTACTATATTCTTCTCCTCTTAAACTTCCTTCCTATTATGCCCAGAAAATGTCTTATTTTTCAGACGTCAAGATCTCTATTAAAGATTCGTGGTCACCATGGTAACGTTGGAGGGATGCCAGCTGTGAAATATTAGATACAGCATCGCATCTATTCATTTTGCATCACAACCGATGACTGCATCCACGTCATTCCTATCCTCATAATGCTTTTCCTTCACGTCCTTCCCCCCCCCCTTCCGCTTGCCAAGGAAATTCAAAAGAAACTAGTTTACATACGCATATAAGTAGTGTCATTAACTAAGATATTTTCCAACCTATAAAGAACACGGTAGATAAGTACCAAAGGCATACATCAGCTATTTGAATAATCTCAAAAACTGCACACTCCATAATTTTTCGTATTACTCTTGCTGAGTTCTTGCTGACTCATTTTTCTCTGAAGAAAAACAGCTAGAAATAGTTTTCAAAATGGTTGTAAGCCTTTGTAAGAAGGAAGCACGATGATCTATGAATACTTCTTGTGTTATCGTATTCAAAAGAGAGTTATCTGCTTGTAATATACTAGCGCATAATACAAATGAAGGATTATTTTTTAATGTGCTAGTTACAATCCCTCACTGGCGCCCAGCCGTTGCCCTAATTGAAAGCATTTTTTATTACGCCTCATTAGGCAATTATAGAGAGTCACTTCGTTCACACATTTGCATAAGATCATTATTTGGAGATTAAGAAATGACTTTTCTGTGAAACCCATTACACCGTATTTTTATATCACACACGCAAGCACGCACGCACACACACGCGCACACACACACGCACACACACACACACACACACACACACACACACACACAGAGAGAGAGAGAGAGAGAGAGTAAAAAAGAGATTTTCTGTAATTCAAAAAGCTATTATGAAAAACCATAGTAGTTAGCTACACTGATGGAGAAGTTTTAATTGGGTTAATTGGATTTTTTATTTACCCCTCCTTATCAAAAATTAATTAAATCCATCCTCCTTCGAGTCGTTCTGAACTGGTTTCTGACCAGGCGTCCTGGTTTCGTTTTTGATGACAGCTGATGATATCACACATTTGGGACAGTTTTTAATGTATGTTTTATTTCCTCTCTTATTAAAAGTAATTAAATTCATCAACCTTAGCAGTCTCTGTGGTTGGTTGTAGTTAGGTCACATGATAGTTCTACGTCATGATGTTTCTCTTTTAATGTGAATAATGTTCTTAAAGGGATAAAAATTGCTCCACCTTTGCTTCGAATTGCCTACGCCGATAGTTTTTCGGCATGAAACTCATAGATCGTAGTTCGCGATCTTAAGTTTCGCTTACTGGCTATAAAACAACAAGGGATTTTTATCCCCTTAATTTCTATTAAGGTTGCCAGAAAACTAGCCGTTTGGCTTTTTATCTTAACTATGAATAATATTCTACCTAAACCACGTACCGTTATCAACGTTCTAGTTCTTTTAAAGCTTTATGGGTAAGATATCCACACTGAATGAATTATCTTATATGGAGATAACGTTGTTTTTGAACCTTAAAGTCAAATTCATTACTGGAATCTTTTTGTTTGTGGGTGTTCCGAGGTTAGAAAGTTTTAATTTTCTGGGGGGCGGAGTGTCACAGGACTTACGTCATGATTTAATGATTCTGTAAGTAACTGTAGGCACCCTGTTTTTTCCTTATTTTCTAGTATGAACAGTTTTTTTTTGTATAAAGGAGACTCTTATTAATTCAGGTTAGGATACAAATATATATATATCAACAGAATCAGTATCACTGAACGCCATGCAAATTCTATAATCATGTTTTCAATTAATAATCTTGTTTTCAATGAAGTAATGATTCCATCGTCTTTTCTCTACAAAGATGATATGCTTCCAAACCCTCCCGGATTCTAGAAATCGTAATATATTTTACTTAAATTATCCTTCGTAGACATCTTAACATAAAATAAACATAGACAAGCACTGGTTCGGGTTAAATACATTTTTTATTAAGCAAACATTTACATGGAAGACAATAATGAACACAAATAGCTGTGTTGAGAAATCATTACATAAAAGACACTATCTGTAAAGTACATTCCACACCTTTTTTACTACACGACAATTCACATTGGATGCGGGAACTGGTTGTAACAGCCTGTTTTCATCTAAACAAGTAGTAAAACAAGAAAATTCTTTCAAAAATATACCTCCCTTCCCAGACTAAACACAAAAAGTTTTTAAGAGACCTAAGGAAAACTGACAATGGATCATAACCTCACCCTCAAAAAAAAAAAAAAAAAAAAAAAAAAAATGCTTTCAAGTTAATAAACGTTCACCCTCCCCTCCCCGAGTGTTTTTCAAAGGATGAATATACATAACTTCAGCTACCTTGAAAGGTAATCCCAACCTTCAGTGTTTTTTGAAAGATCTCTGTAAAAAAAAAATATATCTAGCATTATTCATCATTTTCCTGGAATCATTTTACTGTTTAGGAAATTCAATCTATTTAGTAAATGATTGTCATGAGTTCAATAAACAAAACATAATAATAATAATAATAATAATAATAATAATAATAATAATACATCGATCTATGTTTAGATAAATTATACCCTCTTAAAATTTCAGGTAACACATCAAAATAAAATCAAAATCACTTATAAAAATGCATAACTGTATGTATTTTATAAGTGAAATAATGGCACATGAGTCCTCGTAAAGTACTGTGAAATCTTTCTACTATCGATGCTTTGGTGTCACCTTTAGAAAAGAAAAAAAATGTATCCCTCGTTTTCCAAGTGAAGCACGCACATATTTATTCCAAAATTCTTTTCCTCTGTCTGTTAACCTTCTAAACCTCCTTTGGTTTTGAGAGGGTGAATACAAACCATTGTTAAATCTAGCAATAGCACTTAAATCCATCAAATCACGTTATGTTGGTGAGCAATTCCAGCTACTTTTGTTTCACACAGAATCTCATTTTAATTGTCTTCTATCTTTTAGAATTCTACTGGAAAACGTGAGCATTTTTATTTGTTATTATTTCATCCATCAGGAGATCCAAATCCATCAATAAAAAAAAAACTATTCCCATTATATCTGATTCAGGAGTAGTAACATTTTTTGTATAAAACTAAATATCTCAACAACATTTTTTCAAGTAAAGCACGCACATGTGTTCTTCCAAAATTCTTTTCCTCTGTCAACCTGTATCTGTATAGGTTTCTCTGCATCCTGTAATAATTAGGTGGTTTTTTGACTTCTATTCTGCTTTTCTATTCAAATTTCTTTAGATATTTGAATAGAAAAGACAGACCTGCAAAATATTTTTTAACAAATTTAAAAAACCGTAGCTTCTATTCTGCTTTTCTATTCAAATTTATTTAGATAAGTGACAGACCGGCAAAACATATTTTTTAATTAATTTTTTTTATTTTTTTTAATTTTTTAAAAAATGTTTTGCAGGTCTGTCACTTATCTAAAGAAATTTTTTTCATCCCTCAAAACAGGAATACCGGTCCTGTGAACATACACACACAGCTGCAGTCATAAAATATACTACAGTACTGCGGGAAACCACTTTGTTCACAATCATCTCCCTTCTAAGAGCCGTATGGCTGAGGGAATAGGATATAGAACGTAGGGGACTGAAGGATAGAACACAAGTGGTGCCACGTAGCACCAGTGGTGATACAGAAAACTACTATTCTGGTGCGGATGGGGAAGGAGGGGGTAAATAAACTGTTAGTATTATATGTTCCCTACGGTTCCTTATCCATTCGAAAAAGTTACAATTCCAATGCTTTGTCAAAGAAATGAAAATATTTTCATTTAATGAAGTCTTTTGATAAGGAGACATCGATTGAAGAGTCATGGAAGTTTTCGTCATCATTAATGTCATAAAGGCAATTAAAAATGTTGAGCTTTTGTTACCAATTAAGCCTTACAGAGGAGAGTCCGAATATTAATCGTACATCAAAAGTGGAATACTAAAGCCTACTTTCTCTTTTATGACCATTATAGTTTTTAAAGTAGTAACTATTTTGCTTGTATAACAGTTGAAAATTTACGTATAAAGCACGTGATTTCGCGTATTGTTGACCAATTTGTACATCACCTTATTTCTTTCTCCCCTTCAACATGAATTGACTCTTCTTGGCAGCCTGCCAACGACAGCTCTCGCATCTGTGGTCGAACTTTCTCTTCAAGCTATGGTTAAAGTTCTGAGAGAAAATAAACCCGGTACTCACTTTTGTGTTGCTTCATCAAATATTTCTTAATGTACTTAAATGAACGTTTTGCTTAATTCCTTTTCATATGTATGGTAAGCAGATAATGTAAAAAGCCTAAATTCAATCTCTTCTTATTTAGTTGTATGAGTTAAGCTTCAAAAAATGCTGTAAAATAACTACCTGGTTTTTCCATGCGTAATAATCTACGTTGGATGGCACCAGCATTTCGCCTTATATTTTTATTTAATGTCATCTTTTGCTGTGAAAGCATTTTTCAGAGATATTTCTTACACTTCAGTACAGAACAGTGGGGAGGAATCGTAGCACCATCACGTGTCCTATTTCGACTCTTCTGACATCTCCTTGCGTCTGCTATGTTTGTCGATCATTCTGTTCGCAGTTCTGAGCACGTACGGGAGCCCCCCCCCCCCTTCTTCGATGCCAGCACATAGAAATCAAAAGAAACTTGTCCCAATTATCCACTGACCTATTCGGACGGCGACAAGTGCTACTGACATTGACGTACCCGTACTGTAATTACACAATCTTTGATGGCGACAGAACGACCAATGAAAGACATGAAAAGGGAGGGGGAGAACACTTTTGGTGGTAACGAAAAAGTGCTTCTTGTTAAACGCACCTAAGCGAACAAATTACAACAAGAAGAGTGTTCGCCTTATTCTCTATGAAGCAAGTTCGTGGAGTAGATTTTGGAGTTATTCAAAGCTATTTTTATTCTACTAAATACGAAAACGAAAGCCATTTAATGAATTCATTGGACTGGTTGTTTAAAATTGTCTCCGAAGTACACAAAGCTATGAACATCAGTGCATTTAACCATTCCGATGATATAATTCAAAAATAAATCATTTATAAACACCTTCAACTGTTCCTAGAACCAGGCAAGAAAAGACAGTTCTCGAAAATTATTCTTTTTTTTTTTTTTAGATATTCCCTCAACTATCTCTACCTAAAGAATTTTATAATATTCAGATTTCCTCTCCATCGGACAGAACTGTTGTATATTTAAAAAGATACTACTCTTCCTGCTCAGAAGTCTACAGAGTTGAGTTTCAATTTCCATAGCAACGAGAAGCAGTTTGTGCAACACTAGGCAATTCGTGGTAAAGGTGGAGCAAGCTCTGATCACTTTCCTTAGAATTTTCCCCTTAATGCAAGGCACATTTCCTTGCGGAAATGTATGATGCTATGTCACTACCCATACCGGTTTATATAATAGTCACTACCCATACCGGTTTCGACCTTTATTGAGGTCTCGTCAGTGGGAGCCAGACCTAAAAAATGCCAAGGGTGAAGTAATACAGAGTTTATAAATATTTTACCTAAACATGTTGCCATAAGGTGCTTTGACCTCATTAAATAAAAATCTCAGGATGAGAGTAATATGTAGAAAGTTTTTTACCTTGAGTATATATTATGTTAAAGATACCAAGCAATTTTTTAGGTCTGGCTCCCACTGACGAGACCTCAATAAAGGTCGAAACCGGTATAGGTAGTGACCATTACCTTAATACCTAGCATCATACATTTCCGCAAGGAAATGTGCCTTGCATTAGGGGGAAAATTCTAAGGAAAGTGATCAGATCTTACTCCACCTTTGCAACGAGTTGCCTAGTGTTGCACTACGTGCAGCCGCAAACTTGACTTACTTGTCTGTTTGCTTACTTGGGAAAAAGGATTAAAAAACCTAGCTTATAAAATTGCTTGGTATCTTTAAAAAAAAAATATATATATATATATATACAGGGTGTTCGGGATAAATTTGACAGTTTCGTAAGGAAAAAGAAAATCTTCTTTGTATCTATTAAATTTAATGAATTGACAAAAAAACATTACAGGCAGAGTTAATTACAATACTATCAACAAGATTTACTCAAAATAACCACCATTAGCATCGATCACAGCTTCAATTCTGCTTCGGAACCTCGAACAAGCTGATGCTACAGTCTCCCTGGGAAGGGCCGCAAAAACTGTTTTAATTTTATCCATTAACTGGGCTTTTGTATTACTGGAAGTGCGATTGGTGTCTTTTTCAACTGCGCCCCATACAAAATAATCCATGGGGTTAAGGTCTGGGGAGTTTGGAGGCCAAACATTTGGACTGGTGAAGTCGTAGAAATTTTCAGACAACCATTTTTGACTTTTCCCAGAGGTGTGGCAAGGGGCCGAATCCTGCTGCCATACATACGGCCTACCATTGGCTACCCTTGTTATCCAGGGCTTGACTACAGTTAGCAACTCCACGAACAAAGCCCGAATTCCAATGCCAGGGTTCTTCAACACCTGTTCCTGCAGATTTTCGAGGAATTCTGCTGTACGAACGCAATCAGATCGTCTGCTAGGGATCTTTCTTCTTGCTACATCCTCGTAGTCACCATTGCAAGTCTCTAGTTCATGCCTGATTGTTTTTACTGTATTCAGGGAGCATTGGGCAGCAGTCGTAATATCCTTATTTTGATGGCGGGCACGAATCATCATGATACAAGTTATTCTCTTCCATGATTCAGGTGGGTTCCAGCTATCCATCCTTTCTGACATCTTGTATATGAATGAAGAAGGGTCCAAACTTTTAAATGAAGAGAAGTGTGTGTTAATACATGTAACTTACGGAAAAATATAATTAATTATAAATATGTCAAATTTATCCCGAACACCCTGTATATATATGATGGGGAGTTTTAAGTTGGTGATCTTGTTTTGACTCTCACTCACGAAATTAGAATGCTGGAGACGAGATTGGAGTTTAATTTTAAACAGGAAAAAGAAAGAACAGATAGAGAATCACAGTAGGACTAAAGAGGAATTAGTAGGGGGATTTAAGGAGCAGGAGGAAGTGAGTATAGGTAAGGTGAGGAGGCTCGTAAACATCTCACTCTGTGATGTCATCAGACAGAGGGGTTCTCTTCTTTCATTAACCAAAGAGGGAGAATGAGTTTGTGTACATTGTCTCTTCAGTATTCCAAGTTCTCACTGAAGAGACATAATGTAGTTTAATTTAATAATTAGTAATTATAACGACCTGAATTAATGTAGGACAGCTCTACTAATCCTACTGTTATTTTTAATTATGCTATACTCTACTGTTCGGGACAGCAGTCCTGGGAAAGTAGCAGCTGTCTACTGAAATGAAACTTAAACTGTAAAAAGGCGTATATCTTAAATTCAAACGTGTGACAAATTTGATTCGTTAATTTAACACCGTATTAAATTCCGGATAAAATGAATACATTAACTGTATTGGGTTAAGTTACCTGTCAGAAACAGTTCACCAAACTAACAGAACTAAAATTCTTGAAAATGTATGAACGTGTAACTATTGAGGCAAGAATAAGAAAAGAACCAGGAATAATATTATGTCGAATCGAATAGCAAATGAAAAAAATATCAAAATCAAAAAGATATTATGTCGAGTCGAATAACAAATGAAAAAATATCAAAAAGATACACTGTCAATATTATCCAAGTCTCTGTACCAACAATAAGCCATACGGACAAAAAAAAAATTGAAGATTTCATGATGATATCACAACTGCGCAACAATTGAAAACTCATCGTGGTGGAATTTGACGCCGCAAGAACCACACTTGACACGGCAAAAGAGATGATAGACGAGAAAGACAAACAGAATTCACAAAACAGAAAATCTCTGTATTTTGTAAATATTATTAGAATTCTGGTAGAAAAAAAATCGGTAAAGAACAATTTTTTTTTTGGAAAAACCTCATATAAAGTAAACGGAAAAGGCCAAATGGAAAAACCTAATGAAACTGAAATCAGTAGATCAGTAAGAGGAAAAACGTTTTCCGGAATCCCTTAAGTATTAGACCTTTCGGCATTGGAAGTGTATATCGTACGACAGTCATAGAATATATTAATATATTACGTATATTAAAAAAAAAAAAAATCTTATATAGTTCTTACTTTCTCCGACGAGATTCAGTTCCATGTCTTTCCAATCAAGGGAAAGAAATTAATAGCTGAACAATGAACTCTGATTTTATTTATTTTATTCTGAACTACCAAAGGGTAAGTAAACGTATTAGGAAATAAATAAAGAAATTAAATTGCTGTATGTTGTATACAACAAATGATTGAAAAGAATATCATCCCACACACACACACACACACACACACACACACACACACACACACACACACACACACACACACACGCAAAAACAGCAACTGCTGAAAGTCACAAAATTGTGTCTTCCTATGTTCCGAATGAATTCTGGATTTGAAAAGATATTAGAATTTATATTATTTGATTTATTTAAGCAGAATATTATAATATATATCCTATTATGTTGTTATTTCAATTTATTTTCTGAAGTCAAAATAGTGGAAATATAAAGTCAAACAAAACGGATAAAGATGCTTCAATTTTCATTTCATATTCGTTTAAATCAGTGGTTCTTAACCGGTGTTCCCAGGAACACTTGCGTTCCGCGAACTGGTTACAAGTGTTCTGCCGGTGAAAGATATCACGTGACACAGTTCTGAGTGTAATTGGCTACTCTGAAATTTTAAAATTTAAAATTTCATTGAAGCTGTGTGTGTGTGTGTGTGTGTGTGTGTGTGTGTGTGTGTGTGTGTGTGTGTGTGTGTGTGTGTGTGTGTGTGTGTGTGTGTGTGTGTGTGTGTGTGTGTGTGTGTGTGTGTGCAGGAATTTGTACGGACGGTGCTCCATCAATGGTAGGCTCTGTTAAGGATTTGTTACCCTTGCAAAGAAAATAAACCCAGATGTTATATCTATGCACTGTTTTTTTTGCACAGAAAACCCCTAGTTTCAAAAACATTACTGGCAATATTGCAATATTAAAAGCTGTGCTAGGCCAAGTTGTAAATATGGTAAATTACATCAAGTTAAGACCTTTAAAAGCTCGCTTTTTTAAATAAAAAAAACAACTTTGCATATCTATGGAAGCCAAGTACGAATCTTTGCTTTTGTACACTGAAATAAGATGGTTATCCAGAAGTAAAGTGCTATTCCGAATTTTAGAACTTCAAAATTAATTATTGGCCTTTTACAAAATGAAGGTACAGATGCTTTTGTAAAAATGTCTTCAAAATGATATTTGGTGTGCTAAAGTGGCATATTTAGCCGATACTTTTAATTACTTAAATTGCGTTAATATAAGTATCCAAAGGAAAAATTAAAATATTTTGACATCCACTGACAAATTGTCAGCTTTTAATAAAAAAAGTATCTCTTTGGAAAAACCCCATATCAGAAAAAAATACAGTAGATATGTTTCCTTCGTCCCGTAACAAAAATGTCGAGGGAATTATTTCCATTATAACAGAACATTTAACAATATTGGAAGAAAAGATTTCAACTTATTTCCTTCCTAAATACACACAATTATGACTGGATGCGAAATCCATTTGGCACAGTTAATGCATCGAGTTGTGAATTTTCGTTACAAGAAAAACAATTAGTTACCTTGTCAATGGATCGTACTCTAGAATTGAAATTCTCTGAAATAAATCTTGAGGAATTTTGGATTTTTGTCCAAGCCGAATACCCAGCTCTCTCCACAAGAGCACTGAAAATTTTTTGTTACAGTTTTCAACATCATATTTGTGTGAGCTCGGTTTCTCAATATTAACCCATATAAAAACTAAAAAGCGTGAAAGACTTACTAATATAAACAAAGAGATGAGGATAGTTATATCACATATTATACCTGATATTGTTGAAATCTGCAAAAGCCAACAAGCTCAAGTATCGCATTGAAATAAGTTCCATTTTTATAAAAGGCAAGTCCATGCACATTTTTATTGTTAGTTTTATGGCCCTAATGCTTTTGGTGTTCCCCAAATTTTTCTTATAATCAAAAATGTTCTGTGACTTAGAAAAGGTTAAGAACCACTGGTTTAGATGAAGCACGTTACATTATTATTGCTGTTGTTATTTTTAGTATTGACCTTCTACCATGAGACCTAAGTTCATCTATGGTGTAATCATGAAATCTTACCCACATTCATATTTATACCTGGACAGTACATATAATGTAACGTTGGAAGTTTTATGTTGCGAGAGAAAACCAAAGTAAATTCGACCCCCATACTAGCCATAGCTACAGTCCGAGACCAACTAATTCAATGATGAAATAAGAGGGAGAGACAAATGAACAACAGTCATATTAACTCATAATATGGTGAACCATATCGCCACTGAGTAATTGTACTCAAACTACATACAGGTTGACTTTGTGTGTATTCATGCTAATAGCGTACCTTCTCTCTCTCTCTCTCTCTCTCTCTCTGTCTCCATCTATCTTTCGTCTTAATTCTAAAACACTGTAATATTTATTTACTATTCTATTTCATTTTTGTTTTTTTTTCTAACTTTTATTTATTCATAATTATATGCAAACACGTAAGAACAGTGACTGCTAAATTATATAACTATCATACATAAATTTAAAACATCCTGAAATTATAACAGAATCAATCGACTGTGAGATGAGGTGATTGATTCATTCAATCCAATAGCCTTGGAGGGTAATGGATGGCAATGCTGTAGCCAATGAAGTTCTAACTGAGGCTCAGCTATTGCTGTTACCCTCCTGCCATGATCAGAGCTTTAATAGCTCAATAACACCTTATCCCTACACTGTCCTCTACAGATAACGGGGAGGATAAAAAAACACTTTTGCTTCGCCCCTTTAAGCCAGTCCTTATAAGGACTATAAGAAATTATAACAGTAGTTCTAATTCTGTCTAGAAGGTGCGTTACATTTATTGGTGCTTGTGGCAATTATTCCACAGGAGATATATGTGTACCATAATTGTAAGACGAGATTACACTTACGCGTACACAATAGAATAAAATAATAAACTTTATTCTTTTATAAAAAAAAAAAAAAAGAGGAAGGAGAAATCGTTTATCTTTGGAAGGAAACTATGAAGAGAGTTTGTTGAACCGAATAAACGTGAGCACTGAGTTATATTTCTTGAGAATTCATGAAATCGGTTCGAAAATTCCAGAAATATATGGAATTAGGACTCTTCCTACTGTTTTAGAGTTGTTGTAGAGAGGTTTGTAATAATCAAAAACACGTTGTGAAGTCTATTTTGAGAAGCCATTCAGTTGCATTGGATATTGTGAAGTCCTTGCTTGAGATCTTGTGGGTTGGGCCATATCTTATGAGCCCGATGCAATAGAGTTTTTATGATTCCAATTTTTGGGGAAAAATTATGAGAAGAGTTCAGTTATATGACAAGCTAGATTTGCGATAGGCGAAGGTAGTTAGTTCACCTTAAGGAGAACTAACTACCTTCCGTGGTAAAATATAACCTGCATGTACATTATTTATTTTGCTAGAAAATGATGGTAAGGTGTCTTCCATATGCGGCCCTATAAGGAAGACATCTTTGATCGTCAAATCTTCATTATTTTTTAATATTAAAAAGCATTGCATTGAAAGTATATATAATTTTATATATGCTGCATAATAGACATGTTTAATTCTTGATATCAGTGCAACATTACAACGTGTTAATTATTTCAGTAGGATTGTATACTTTCGTTGTGTTTCGTGGACATTTCCATCCTCGACTTTTAACAGTATTCATTTACTCCTTAGCTTTCTTTTTTCCTTCCTTACAAAACTATACATTTTCATCCATTAATTTTCTCTTTCATTCGTTCAGCATTTCTAGTAGTGACGTTAGAGATAGTACTGATGTTATACTTTCTAAACCATCCAACCATTCATGCTTCTTTTTCAGTTTTTCTTTTCTTTTTTTTTCCAGTTTACACCGTTCTTCCCAATTTCAGTTACTTCTGATACCCGATGTTATCTCCGAAAACATGAATTGCCAACGCCAAAGCCATTTAGCGATGCGCCACTCACTTGATGATAGCAGCAGATACTCTTGTTAGAGAGGGACAATAAATCTAAAGTGAACTACCACGACGCTACTCGCTTGTCTGGCGTAGTTACACTCCTCATTCTACATTCATAAACGAATGGAGTGCCTCCACGTGTAACACTCTACTCATATTGCCGACTATCCCAGTGGAAATGTGCGAGAAAATGCACGATTTCGAATGCAAAGACGTGTCTCGTATCCATAAACAGACTGGTAGTGAGTTTAGTTTATTGCCATCAGGAAAGTGCGTCTGCTGATAAATGTGGCAATTCTCAGCCAAAGTTCCTATTACCAGCGAATGTGTAATTCACATCAGAGTCAACTCCCAAGTTCATTAAAATTGACAATGAAGGAGCTGTTTATATTGCCAATCCAAACAAAGGCTTGGATTGACAGGGTTGTCATAGATATCTTTAAGATGTCTCGTGTGTTCTGCATGATATGCCTGGAAGTATTGACTTCATTTCGAATTTCAATAATTTTTTTCATTTCGCAAAATAAATTATCATTTTCTTCAAATGTTATCCCTAAAACATACTTAAAAAGCATTTATCTCATCGAAAACTGGAAAACTGCTTAACGAGATTGTGAATTTTATTAATGTCATAAACATTTATCACTGATAAAGTGCTCAGAATGGCGTAACATGTTTTAATGCGATATATAAACATTTTGTTGGAAAAATCAATAAATTGCACAGTTGTTCTGTTTATAACAACGAATCATAAATGTTTCTCAGACTTTTCCGATTAATTCTGTTCGATATGAATAATTCGAAGTCTTTCTTTTCTTTTTTTTCTCCCTAACTAGCTGAATATTAGCTGTCTATTATTCTATTCTTTTATTGCACGTTTGTGTATGCAGTCTTGTCTTAGT
Source organism: Typopeltis vanoorti (assembly GCF_054136105.1). Classification (NCBI taxonomy): domain Eukaryota; kingdom Metazoa; phylum Arthropoda; class Arachnida; order Uropygi; family Thelyphonidae; genus Typopeltis; species Typopeltis vanoorti. The sequence continues at coordinate 74,948,265 of NC_143556.1, read as the reverse complement.
TAAAGGTGATGAATTGTAGAATGTAAATGTCAAATTTCATGTTAAACATGAGATATCGTAAAGGGAATGTTCAAAACAATGGAAAAAGTATTCGAACTACATCTTCCATCAGCGCAATTCAGTTCAATCAGCTGTCCCAATCTTCCAGATTCTTTTCAAGTAGTTTTTAATTCTAGTTTCTGATTTTCTTGAAAAGTTGTAGTTTACTAGACCAAACAAAATTGAAATTTCAATTTTCAAATGCTTACCTACACACGTTGACTTTCTTGGAAACTATATTACTGTGTCAACATTTTTCTGAATTAAACACAGTTAATAAAATAATTAGTCTATAATTTATTAAGCATTTTAAAAAAAATTAAATGTTTAAAAGTAGAAGAAAAGGTATTATTGAATGCATAAAATTTTTGTTAATATTAAATAATTTTAATTAATACACCATAAATAAATTAAAATGATTTTATTATTAAAATTTCATGAAACAGTCTATTTTTGTTGTGGATTGATTCATTCAATCCAATACCCTTGGAGGGTAATGGATGGCAATGCTGTAGCCAATGAAGTTCTAACTGAGGCTCGGCTATTGCTGTTACCCTCCTGCCATGATCAGAGCTTTAATAGCTCAATAACACCTTATCCCTACACTGTCCTCTACAGATACAGATAACGGGGAATATGAAAAGCATTCTTGCTTCGCCCCTTTAAGCCAGTCCTTATAAGGATAAGGACTATTTTTGTTGTCGATAATTATCGACACCTATCCGTCTTGTCAATACAAGATATTGGATAATATGCTGATGTCATCCATTGAAATGAAATAAATCAATACGTCTAGTCAATACAAAATATGGAATAATCTGCTGATGTCATCCATTGAAATTAAATGAATCAATACGTGATAAATAAAACAATATGTTCTCCATGTTATGAAATTACGTAAATGATAATCTCTATAACAACTGCCTAGTTATTCTCTTAATACCGTAATAGATGCTGTTTTTATATTTATATATATATATTTTTTTAATAAATTTCACCGCTGCATCATGGACTGGCTTGCGTTTGCTCTTCTGGTACATATTAAGGATGAATGAATATAGTCACTAGAATAATTTTATCTAATTACTTAAGATTTTTCTTTTATTTATACAATCAACTTTAAATAAACTGATTCCGCCAGACACTGAGCAAAGAACAGGTTCTTATTTTAGTTTTGTCGTCTATTGATATTCAACACAGGCTACCTACCTACCCCCTGGTAATACTAAACTGAGTGCATTGGCCGTTCACTTGGCAACTACCAAACACTTCCCACTGATTACAGTGTCTTATCTGGAGGTGTGTGGTTTATTAATGCCAAGCTTCTATCTGGTCTGTGTTCACAGGATTGAGGATGCTAATACCATTCTTTGTTATGCGGAGGTCTGGTTAATTTTCGGTTGTCTGCCTTTTCTTTTCTTTTTTTTTTCCTTCTTCCCAACACCCGTAATTCTGATGGAAGTAGTAAATTGGTGTTGAATTCATAAATGTTCTTCAAGAGAATTTCTGACTAGATTCATAGCCAGCCAGTACAATACAGTATAATACAAGCTTCACTTCACGTGAAGTAAAATTAGGCTAACCACTTGCTTCGTTTGTATTGGCAGTCTTGTTCTTGCATATAAAATTTTGAAACTTAGGTTAATATTTCTGTTTCATCCTATTTTTGTCACTTTATATTTTATTATTTTTATTCATTCCTTAAAAATACAAGTTGATGGAAATAAAGATCTGACATTTTCAATACTGTGATTATGTAATTTTCTTCTTTCGCGTGAGACTTTGATTAGCAGTATCATTCTGATTAGTATGATAATTTATACACCTACCAGTAATTTGCATCGACCGAGGCTGTTTACTGATGCGCGCAGAGATTTAAGCAATGGAAGTGAAAATTCTTATAACCCATTTTCTCTCAACTCGTCTGGAAGTACCGAAATGAGATGCAATATTTGCGTGTCTTAAAGTAGCGATATTTACCCACTTGAAAAGAGACCTGTGAGACATTAAATATGCTATGTAATGACACTTAATGTCCTCAAAGCGGTTCCTAAAATAGTTATGACGTTCATATATATGAGCAACTAGCGTAATCAGTATTACCAAAAGTCACTCGGATGTGACATTAACAGTATTTAGGATTCCTTAAACTTAAAGAATATGCAATATCAAGGAAGCGTAATGCTCAAACAGTAAAAGAAATCTTCTATATATATATATATAGAGAGAGAGAGAGAGAGAGAGAGAGATGGCAACATAACTCACCTCAAAGAAAATATTACGATTTTTTTTTTCATTTCTGTAAGAGCGAAATTTTAATAATTCAATTGTTTTGATACGCATTAAGAAAGACAAATAAATTTTTAATTTAACACATGGAATATAGCAAATCAAACGTTACTTGCAGACTAATGAAAGCGTTTCCAAGGAAAAGCATTTCGAAATACAACTTAATAACAAGAGTAATGAAATTTTAATCCCTGAAGAGCCTTTCAAAGAGCTGATAATGAATTTATTCCACTCTGAATAATCTATTCACTTGTGTGACCTGATCAAATATTAAACTTATATTTTTGTTCTCTCTCTCTCTCTCTCTCTCTCTCTCTCTCTCTCTCTCTCTCTCTCTCTCTCTCTCTCTCTCTCTCTCAACACTGACTAGTACGAAGAAGAAGTCCTTACATACTTGGATGTTCAACCTATAATACGTCATAACTATGAATGATAAAGAAAAATTTGTCCACATTACATTTGAAGACCTGCCTTATATTCCTTGGAAAACATATGAGAAGGCAGAGGGAAGGCTATTCTAGAAGGCAGTAGTAAAAAGAAACGAACAGGAAGGGAAATTTGTTCTGTCGGTTTGGAATTAAAAGGCAGATTGTTAAGTGGCTGCTGCAAGCATTTCAACGGCTTTAGTACAAAGTGAGGGAATTGCTGATGCAGTTTAAGGTGAATGGTGACTATTCAGGTATTTATAGAGACAAGACGTTTGTATGAAAGTAAGTGGAGTGAGTTGGAGAGAGCTGGATCATTCAAATCTAACTGCTCTTTTCTATATGGAATCCAGTATTTTTAGATCACTCTTACGGGGATCACACAAATGTAAGAACAATATTCCATGGTTGGCAGATTTATTTATTCAAAGTTAATAGCTGTTTGGAGTTATAGTAACACCTCTGTGATTTGAGACGAGATCTGTATACTGTTCTGGCTTTCTTCAACCTTATTAATGGTCTTCTTCCAAACCGCTGTTCCTGCAAGCGGTTCATTTTCCACAGAACTCAGTGAAGTGCAATAGAACTGATGGTGTAACACTATACGAATTTTGGTGCACCTTCCTATCATCCCCTCAGCAGTAATCACAGAAGATCGCCGCGGAGGGCACCAATGTCGTCCTCTATCACATGACTGTTCTTGTTCTTCAGCTGGGGGGAAACATCAGCATGTAAATATTTAATTTACTTATTAAATTATGCGTTTTCATCCCTAGTATTTATTCTACAAACTTTAACAGAATCTACCAAGAAATTTTTTGTTTACCTGACAAATGTTGCGGAAAACTTATAGCGTGTGCATAACACGGCTATCCAATTTGGACTTAAGTACTCTAAACGTATAATTTTGTTTAGACGAAATTTGCCACAACAAACACTGCGATTAAAGAGATTAGAAAAATTTTAATAAAGATGCTGAATATATTTTAAATTTCTTTTCATTTCACCCAGTCAGTATAAGGAATTCTTAATATCAATCTGAACGTTTTTTATCAATAAAAATGCATGGATTTAAATCGAAGTTGAAACACAAGGAAATTTTCTCTGTGTGTGTGGGGGGGGGGGGTGCGCGCGCGTGCGTGCGTGCGTGAGCGTGCGTGTGCGAGTGTGCGTGTGTTCTAAATCCCCAATTTTATTAAATGTCATGCAGCCAGCACGCAGTATATAATTTTAACATGTTTTGTCTCTACTCATGGACCGATTGAAACGTTTAGACATTCGAAAGGCTATTATGATATTATGAATAAAATTTTTATTAACATTCACGAATAACGTTTCTGGCGAGTTGGGTGAAGCAAAAATGCATTTCATATTCCCTTTTGTCTGTAAAGGAAGAACTTTGAATGGCGTGTTCATGAGTTATAACCTCTTCCAGTGATGGCAGTGAAATCAGTTGTGTTCAGCTGGACGTAAGATTGACTTGGGCCTTTTATATTTATAGCTTTCCGCTTCATTATATTCCGAAGCTTCCATGATCAACGGGTTTGGGTGGTTGCTTGCCTTGGTAAAGAACTTCTCAGCTAGATCTAGGAGAAGGGAGTAGATGTAAGGAATGTCGACTTCGCTATGGATCTGGTAGTTTCTAATAAACCAAGGAGCATCTAGAATCATCCTCAGGCACTTGATCTGTAATCTCTGTAGATTTTGAATATTTGTATTCGCGGTGTGGCTCCATGCGGGGGATGTGTCAGTGATGACCGGTCTTATTACCATTTTGTAAATTGTTAACTTTGTTTGTGTATCCAGTTTGCTTTTTCTGTTGATCACAGGGTAGAGCTGGGCAATTACTTTGGATGTCTTTGAGGCTGTGTGTCTTATATGATTGCTGAATTGGAGTTTGTTATCAAGTATCACTCCAAGACATTTGACTTCAGTCTGCCATGGAATCTTAACTCCCAAAAGATGAATGCCCTCCATACTATGGATTTTCTTTCTGGAAAACAGTATGACTGAGCACTTTTGGGGGTTTACTTGAATCCTCCAGTCTACTAGCCATTTTTCTAGTATATGTATACTGCTTTGCAGTCTTCTAGTTGCCAGTTTTGGACTCAGAGATCTTGCCATTAATGCAGTATCATCTGCATATAATGCAGTGAATGTTGTTTTCGGTTCAGAGGGATGTCTGCTACGTATATTGAGAACAGGAGAGGGGGGCCAGAAGAGAGCCCTGAAGTACGCCTGCCAAGATCTTGCGTCTGGGTGATATTGTTTCGTTGATTTTGATGTGCATATATCTGTCTTTCAGGTATGAATGGATTATTTTTGTTAACCTGATTGGCAAGTTAAATTTTGAGTTTATAAAGAAGGCCTTGATGCCATACTTTGGCAAACGCCTTCTCAGCATCGATGAAGATGGCAGCTGTATGGAGTTTTTAATTTTAGCCACAGATTCTAGGGTTATTAGATGGTCTTAGGTGTGTTTCACCAATCAAGGTGATATCAGTACTGAGACGAGTCGCAAATTCTTGAAGTTCCATGACCTTGTTTATCATTCCATTTGCATTCCATGCTACTATCTTGAGTGACTTTGGTTTTGAATTTTTTACTCATGATAGATGGCTGTTATAATGGTTTGAGTGCCTTGCAGGAATCCCTTTCTGGAAGATGGTGAAGGGCTTGTTTTGCTGAATTCCTGCAGCATGGTGGCAAGCGAAGCAGTTAAAACTGATATTAAGTTGGAGCTTGCTTGCTCTAGAGATATAGGAATCTGAGTTCGTGCAGCCTCGGCATATGTTTTGGTCGTGGTTGTGGATCGTCTTCCTTCCTGTGTGGTTGAAGGCGAGGTGTTTCGGACTGGGGGAGACCTGCTTGGTTGCCTATGCTATCATTGCGAGGAGGAGCAAGATTGACTCTTGCGGACCCTCGATTTTTTGGATTGAAAAGCACCCCTTGTAATTGGCTGAGTGAGGTCCTCTGCAGTTAACACAGCAGGCAGGAGTAGTCCGTGGCTTGGTGCATGTGCTGGTCTGGTGTCCCTCGCCGCACTTCAAGCACCTGTAGGCTGCCTTACATAATTTTTGGGCATGCCCGAACCTTTGCCACCTATGACACTGTCCTGCTCATGCTTTCTTCCTGAGCGGCTCAGTTGATATTTTGAGACCGCATACAACTGTCAGTTCATAGATTTGCTATTGTGTATTGCTGATTTCGACCAGCACCAAAGGCATTGGTCTTTTATCTGACCTGAGCATCCCGCGCACTTTAACTGGGAACAGGCCCTGTCTGGAGAGGTCGGTGATCACATCTTCAGGGATGATACCTTCTGCAACCCCACGAAGAACCACCTTGAGGTTTTTTCGCTTGGTAAAGTGAAGGTATGGTATGGGAGATTTGCATTGTCCATAAATCTAGTAATTTTTCTATAGTCCATGACTGTGACAGGTTGAATTTTAACTCCTTCATCTGAGTTTTTGGCCCATGAAAATGTGATGTTATGTTCGCTAAGGGCTGATGAGACAGGAATTCATTTTTCTTTATCCCTTAAGATGACTGGTGGTACATTTTCTTTAGATACATTGACTGATTCCATCTCTGTTGTTTTGGGTTCTTCTGTTGTGGTAGGGATTTTTCTCTTCTTTTTGACCGTTTGGAATTCTGTATGTGATTCTGTCTTGGGATGTAGCATCTTCTAGATTTGGGGAGTGTACAAAGCCTGATTGCGTCTGTGTAATGAATTCGTCACTTATATCATTCATTTTGTCTTCTATGACTGCTGAGGGGGGAGGGGGTATCAAAAAGCTTGACTTTTCCCGGCGACTAGACACTCAGTAGCTTTCCTAGTCTGAGGAATTCCTTATATACCTCCTCAAATACAGCCTCATTCAGAGGTTTTGCCATGATAGTAATAAGTGAAAAATGTTTAAAGACACAGATAGAGAAAGAATAAAGATAATTCAGGTTCCCGAGCAAATTACAGATAATCCTGTGGGCTTTTGAGAGTCCACGGCAAATCCCGTAGACACACACACAGGTGTCTACCAGCAAAACGATATATTAAAGTTTAAAATCCCTAAGAACAGGAGAAAGGAGTGTCAAGAACTCACTTGGCCACAGTGCGGAAACCTGCCTTTCTAAAGTACCATTCATCCACCACTGGTCCTCGTTGCGGGTGAGGCCTACGCGCCATCAGACCTCGTGCATTTTTTATGCAGAGGGGGAGACAGTAGGTTTCAGAATGTGTTAGAGCCAGTGCAATGTGAGCCTCCTGAAAAGCCTTGTATAAAATCTAATTAGATTCAATCTAAAAATAACACGTCTGATCCAGGGTGAGCACCCAGCAAAATTTTGTTATGCAAATTATACCAAAAATTCTGGTACCTTATCCCTGCAACTTATGCAGGGATAAGGTACCAGATCTGAAAAAAAAAATAATAATAAATACTACATTTTTATTTGCTTTCGTTTCACTTGATTTAGGGTATTTTACGATATTACTACCTTATTATCATAGATGAACTCAATGTAAAACCGCTAAATTAACACGTGCGACAAATATGAAAAGAAAAAAAGTCAAGCTCACCTCACTGTAGTCGTCTATGAGTCCAAGAGCTACAGTTGTCAGTCATTATAACGGAAGTTCCAATTGTAACTCTAGCACTTCACATGTGTATTTATTTACCATATAATTTCTAGTCTCATTTAAGTGTTTAAAATAATATAACATTAAATTTTCAGTTATTTAATATGTTATTTACATATATACAGGGTTCCCACTCACAAGAAAAACATTGGAAGTATTTATTCATTATTTTTAACAGATTTTACTAAATTAGGTAACTCTTCAGAAACAGTAACATCTATAGCTGATGAATGTTTAAATTTTTCTTTTGTCAAAAGGAGTCCATTCATTAAGGGAGTATGTACTTGATTTCTTATTTTATTCCTATTTATTGTCACTGCTGAAAATATTCTTTCAGTTACTGCTGATGAATGAGGGAAGCATAATAGAGCTTTAACTAGTGTCGTTAAATTAAGAAACATTTGTTCTCCTACAGCATTTTTCATTTCATAAACTTTATTTCAAAAAAAAAAAAAAAAAACATGAATTCTTGACCTTTTTTTCAATGCTTCTACAGTCTTTAGTTGCCATTCTCTATCAAGCTCTTCAAAACGCCTCGAGATATACATTTTCTATGTCTAAAAACTGACCATTGTCGGCTGGATTTATCTTTTCCATATTACGCTGTGCATCAAAGATTACTCATATTAAAATATTTAATTTTTCCACTTGTTTTCATTGTTGTAATGATCTTATAACGCCGAGAAGTATTTGAATAGCGAAGAATATATTTTCATTGGTTAACACGTTCATTGCCAATCACGCGATATCGCGCGATGCGAGTTCTCACCAAACGGCCGATCACCCGTTATCGCGTGGACGTTGCTAACTAAATAAAAAAATAAAATAAATTTGCCTACCACACGAAATTCCAATTTTCAGCTTGGCAATGAAAGTGTTAATGCCAGTCGGTTTGCTTGAGTATGGGATCAGGAGGAAAGAGAAAGTTAGCGAACAATGAGAGGGGAAGGGATAAAAAGAAATCACGCTTGTGTCGCTGAATGTGACATATGGGAAGGTGGAAGAAGAGAAAAATATTAAATTGGTTTGTCTAACTCTCATGTTGTTATTATTATTCGGAAGGAAGAAAGTACTAGATCTGTTGATGAACGTACTAGAACACTATACATTTATAAAAAGTATAAAAAAAAGTACTAGTGGTGGTCGCTCTGATCTCAACAAAAGTTTAAGCAAAGCTCCAAAACAACTATTAACATTTAAGCGAAACTCCAAAACAACTAGCCAGTCCTTATAAGGACTCTAACATTTCAATTGACAATGGACAATTGACATTTATGTATTTAGGGGTGAAGCAAAATGCATTTCGTATTCCCCGCTATCTGTTGTGGTTACAGTGAAGGTAAAATTTACGAGCAGTTTGCTCGCCCTGAATGGGCATGGAGATTATGCATCGTTATAGGAGGCTAATATAGCTTTTGGTCTTCTATATTTGAATATATCCGTTGGCTCGTATACTGCAGCTTGTTGAACCAAATCGTTGGGATGTGTGGACGTCTTTAGGAAAAACTTGGATGCTAAGGATTGTAGAAAAGAGAGAATATAGGGAATATTTGGAGTTGATTGTTTCTAACATACCGCGGGCGTTCAGAATCATTCTCAAGCACTTGTTCTGCATTCGCTGTATTTTGATAATGTTAGCATTAGAAATGTGGCTCCAGGCCGGAGAGGCATAGGTGATTATAGGACGAATCGCCATCTGGCATAGTTGCAAATTGATTCTGTTGCTGAGTTTGCTATTTCTATTAATTAACGGATAGATCTGAGCTATGGCTTTAGATGCTTTTGCGCACGAAGATTTGATGTGTTGGTTGAAAGATAGCTTTTTGTCGAGAATCACACCCAAGTAATTTGTTTCTGTCTGCCAGGGGATTTTAGTATTGAATAGTAACACATCTCCTGCAGGAGACATTGGCCTTTTTGAAAAAAGAACGGCTGAGCTTTTCAGGGGGTTGACTTCCAATCTCCACTTGGAGAAAACCAACCCTCCAGCTTCAGAAGGTTTTCTTGAAGCTTTCTGGTGATGAAATGGGGTGTGAGAGATCTGGTTAGTATTGCCGTACCGTCCGCATATAGGGCCAAAATGGAAGTCATCGGATTGTGTGGAATGTCTGACATGTATATAGAAAACAGCAATGGAGCCAGTAGAGATCCCTGCGGCACTCCAGCAAAGATATGGCGCTGGGACGATGTAGAACTGTTGATTTTAACTTGCATTGATCTATTCTGCAGATATGAATGGATTAGATGAACCATTTTTAGTGAGGTACCGGCTGAGATAAGTTTGTGCAGGGGTCCAAAATGCCAGATTTTGTCAAATGCTTTGGATAGGTCTAGGAAAACAGCTCCTGTGCACTGGCGCCAGTTGTAACTGGTGTGATGTATTCGACAATTCTGTGGATTTGTTGGGTAGTACTATGGTGTTGCCGAAAGCCAAACTGTTCTTTAGGGAGGATGTTTAGGTCATTTACTGAGGTTTGGAGTCGTGAGAGGATGACCTTCTCTGCAACCTTACCCAGATTGGAGATGAGACTGATTGGACGATAATTCTGCGGTAAGTATGGGTCTTTGCCTGGCTTATGTATAGGAATCACATCAGCCAGTTTCCAGGTGGAAGGAAAATAGTGAAGTCTTAAGATTGCATTTATTATACTGGTCAGGTGCACTATAGCTTTTCGAGGCAGCAGCTTGATTACCCTGTTTGAGATGCTGTCTGCTCCAGGAGCTTTATTGTTCTTAAGTTTTTTAATAATATCATATAATTTAACAGGTGATGCAGGTGCAATATGGTCAACACTGGTATCTGGGAGGTTTAATGCATGCCTGACCTCTCTGTGGATTTTGTAAAGATGATTGAAATCTAAGTTGTTATAAGAAGGTTTACATTGATCCTCAAGATTTTTAGTATGGTTTCTGCCTTATCTGCATCTTATGGAGATGAGATAAGGCAGACGATGTGGACTAGGCCCTGTTTTGAGATTATGGGGGGAAGGGATCTGTTTTTATTTTTGATGTTTTTCAGTAGTCCCCAGATAAAGTGATCAATAGGTGAGATAGAGGCTAACTTTTTATCCCAAACTTGGGTTCTATGAGTTTTAAGTGCATCTCTTACTGCTCCATTCAATCTATTAAGCAGTCTTGTTCTGAGGAGCGCGAGTGTTATGAAAAAATCTTCCTAGCTCTGCTCTTCTCTCTGATCAGTTCCATAATGTCCTCTGGCAAACGATCAGGCTTGGGAACAGGTTTCTGGAAGGTTGCAACCGGTAAAAAAAAAAAAAAAAAATCAGCTAACGCCTTTTTATTCCCGTATACGGGAGTAGGCGAAGCCATTTAGCCCTATCTAACTTTTGGAGACTGAGTGGGCAGTTCAATCTCCACTGGTACCCAATCAGAGACAGATGGCCCAAGGCTATCACTAATTAAGCGGTACGCAGTGAAGAGAGACGGCTCAAATGTGCCGCCATCTCGTGGTCCCTAACCCTAACACAATATATTTAATGTCTGAAATAATGTGGGTTCTACGGTCGATTTTCTTGAGTTTACAGGACGAAAAACCCGAGTTTCCGGGAGGAAAAACCTGCTTGCCCGTGCCAGAGATCGACTAACTCGGGAACCGGTCGAAAAAAGGCTTAGAAAAATTTCCTCTAGTCGCCGACTAGACTCGAAACCAAGTCTTCCTTCGTGCGGCCAAGTGCGGCGGTGTGCAAACGCCACATCCGCTGAGCTACACGGACGCCTGCAACCGGTATAACGGACTTAATCTGTTGGGTGAAGCTAGTCACTGCAGATTCCACATCTGGTGTGCATATGTGAGGGACGGATTCAATTTGATCCCTTAGCCGGGGTGGATTTTGGCTTGGTGCAGGTGTTTGTGGGGTGATTCTCGCAACATTTTAGGCATCTGAACTTAGCCACCGAGGCCAAATTTTTGGCATCGGTGGCACTGCCCAGAGGATGCTTTCTTTCTCAATGGTTCTGTGGTGATTTTGAGTCCACAGATTGATTTTAGATTATAGATTTCTTTGTAAATGTTATGAATTTCTACTAAAACTAAAGGCATAGGTGTCTTATTTGATCTAAACATTCTAGTGGCCTTTATGGGAGGCAGATCCTGTAAGTTAGGGTCGGTAACTATTTCATTCTTGTCAATATCCTTGGAGACTCCTCGTAGGACTACTTTCAGATTTTTTTCGGAGGCAAGTGAAAATGTGTGATATTGAGTTCCTCTTGCGTCCAATTCCTTTGTAAGATTTCTATAATCAGCCACCGTGGTGGGCTGAATTTTTATACCTTCGTCTACATTTTTAGCAGATCTATAACTTATTTGTAAATTAGCCATGATGGTTCTTAGTGTTGTCCATCTCTGCTTTTCCCATAGGACAATCGGTGGCACCGTTTCATTGGGGGAAGCAGAGGGATATGAAATGGGAACATCCTCGTCCATACCAACATCATTTGTTGGCTCAGCAGCGAGAGTTTTTCTCTTCTTACGAGCGTGAATTTATCCTTGATCAGAAGGATTAGAGGTAGAGACAACTAGATTGAGTTTTTCCTCCATTTGAGGAGAGTCATTTTCCTCAACGTCGACTTCAGGTGAGGAATATAAATTTAAGTAGCTGGGTCAATCCCGTTCAAACTTTTTGAGAAGCTTTTTAATAAAAGTGAGTGCTATCCTTTTATCGAGTGACTCGATAATGATGTCGGGGTTAATCATGCTAGTAGACCATGTTGTCAGCTTGAACTTCTTTTGGAGTTTATCAATAAGTACAAGAGCCGGCTCTTTATCGAGCAAATCAGTGAATACGTCTGGGTCAGGTACGCTCATATCGTTTTAACTGCGTATGAGCGTTAATAAAAATCCCGCAGGTCTGAAGACCTGCCAGCAAAAATATTTTTTTTTTTAGAATATCCCGCAGCCGCAAAGGACTGCCAGCAATATCAAGCGTAGGCGAAAGAAAGCAATAGCAATTAAATTGCATATAAACAAAGTCTTACCTTGATATTTCTCAAAATTCAGAATGCTATTGATCCTAACAACTTACTCCAAGCAGAATGATCAAAATCCCGCTCTCTAACATTTCTTAAGTTCTTAAAAGAACTGGGCGATGGACTGAGTCCTTGACTGTTTATCCCGTCATCTGAATGAAGAAAATCTGTGTGGATGGGGTGTTATTGAGCTAAAAAGCTCTAGTCATGGCTGGGTAACGGCAATAACCGAGCCTCAGTTAAAACTTCATTGGCTACAGCATGGCTATTTGTTACCCTGCAAGTCCTAAAAAGGACTAAAATCTTCCATCGATACCCCTCTAACATTTCCTTATCCTTATAAGGACTGGCTTAAAGGGGCGAAGCAAGAATGCTTTTCATATTCCCCGTTATCTGTAGCGGACAGTGTAGGGATAAGGTATTGAGCTATTATTAAAGCTCTGATCATGGCAGGAGGGTAACAGCAATAGCCGAACCTCAGTTAGAGCTTCATTAGCTACAGCATTGCTATCCATTACCCTCCAAGGGTAATGGATTGAATGAATCAATCACCGTATGTGTAAGTAAAGGTGATATCTCAAAAATATCGGACGATCTCTAGGCCACTCATTCGTGGGCGAAAGACCGTCCAAATCTCAGCGTTGGTTCTACTCAGTGAAACTCGAGTACCGAGCAGAACCGCTCAAATTCCGAGGAAAATAATTCACCGACAAAGCCCCTCAGCGGGCCGTGCCGGAGAACACTTTCCCCGGAGACTCAAAGTGCTCCCTTAAGGTAAAAACCTTAAGAGAGCGGACTCAAAAACTCCTCGCCCAAAGGGGTAGCAGCAACAGCCGAACCTCAGTTAAACTTCATTGGTACAGCTTTACGTTGCTATCCATCACCCCCAAGGGCATTAATGAATCAATCACCGTATGTGTAAGTAAAGGTGATATCTCAAAAATACGGACGATCTCTAGGCCACTCATTCGTGGGCGAAAGACCGTCCAAATCTCAGCGTTGGTTCTACTCAGTGAAACTCGAGTACCGAGCAGAACCACTCATTCCGAAGAAAATAATTCACCGGCACGTACCCCTCAGCGGGCCGCGACGGAGAACACTTTCCCCGGTAACTCAAAGTGCTCCCTTAGGTCAAAACCTAAGAGAGCGAACTCATTTACCCAGGATAACAGCAACAGCCGAACCTCAGTTAAACTTCATTGGTTCAGCATTGCCATCCGTTACCCTATATGGGCATCTCATATAAAATCAATCACCGACTGTGTAAGTAAAGGTGATATCTCAAAAATATCGGACGATCTCTAGGCCACTCATTCGTGGGCGAAAGACCGTCCAAATCTCAGCGTTGGTTCTACTCAGTGAAACTCGAGTACCGAGCAGAACCACTCATATTCCGAGGAAAATAATTCACCGGCAAGTACCCCTCAGCGGGCCGTGCCGGAGAACACTTTCCCCGGAGACTCAAAGTGCTCCCTTAGGGCAAAACCTAAGAGAGCGAACTCATTTACCCAGGATAACAGCAACAGCCGAACCTCAGTTAAACTTCATTGGTTCAGCATTGCCATCCGTTACCCTATATATGTATATGGGCATCTCATATAAAATCAATCACCGCATCTCATCTCACGGTCGATTGATTCACTCTCTAACATCTAACATTTCAATTCTTGCCTTGAGAAAATCAGAGGTTATTATGTAATAAAATTTATGGTGTATTCTAGTTTTTGTGATTTTGTATTTAAATTACTTTAATATTATAAGTTTCATTAAAAAATTAAGGAATTATTTCTTTTTAAGCACAGTTTATAATGCAATCATTTTTTTCTAAATACAGGTCCTTTGCAAGCAAGTTATATTTTAAGTTGCGTAGTATATTGCTTAGATACTGTGAACGTAAAAACTTTTAGATACTTTTATTATCAAAAATTCTATAATTTTAGTTATAAAATAATAACTTTGCTCAGTGGTAATAAGGATGTAAAGTGTCTTTGATTGCAATTTCAAACAACATTGCTATTATGATTTATTTTCGTGACATTTGTTTTAGAATTTATGTATGTGAACATCCTTTTGATTTCGGAATGAAACAAACAAATACTGTATTCCATTTTAACTTGTTACATATGACATATTGTTCTTTCTCCTCTCCTTCTTCTCTTTCTCCATTAGAGGGCGCCTTTGTAGCTCAGTCATATTAATGACTTGACATTTTCTGTTCAGTTGGAAAGACGTTGCTTTGACTCCCGTCTAAGATATAAAAAATCTTTATAATGTTTTTTCAACTAAAGGTGAGTTAGCCGGTGTCATAAGGAGGTGATTTTTTTTTTTTTTGGAAAACTGGATTTTTTTTTTATTCCACAATTAAGCAAGAATATATGAAATGTATTCGCCTCATTTGTGGATCTATTAACAAATTTATGCTATTCGGTCATCAAATGTGATGCGAACCTAAATTGATGTTACACTTGGATTATTTTTCAATTCATTTCGAACAAGCCCTATAAGGAATATTAAGAGGTGACAGATGTTAGCTCTCCAAAAGTTTTTAATTTAAAGAATTTATTAAAATGTTGGATTCTTTTAATTTCTGAAATTCATGTTTATTACAAATAAACCGGAATGTCAAGGTTTTTTGTAATGTTCTGCACAACGTGGGGCTTTTGTTTCGATGACCTCATTCTAATGCTACAACAATTTGTCCCACTTTGATTTAAATCAGCAAAAATGTCTCCTAAGTTACACACTCAAGATTCTTTCAGCAATTCGTTAGCCAGTTTCTCAATGCTCTTTTTATAGTGTATTCGAGGTTCTCATGAGTTCTGCATATTTTGTTCTATCCTGTCGTTCATGACGGCAAAATGATCTCATATACCAGGGGTGGAGAACACTTGGCACGCGTGCCCAACGTGCCAAGCCAACGACTTTTTTCGGGCACGCAACCCAGGGATCACCTTAAAATATAATTAAATAAATAAATACATATCCAGCATCTTCGCTGAGTTGTATATTTTAACTTAATAGAATACAATTTTATGAAGTAGAGCGATACCAAATAAAAATGCAATAAAGAAACAAACACTATCAACCGTTTTATTAATAATAAGTAAACAAGAAAATGAATCAAACGTCTTATTTCCAAGCCATCTATCTCCGCGATATACTGACGTACAAGTTGTGTCCCGTTCAGTTGTTGCATCATCGCCAGGAATCCAGACGTGGCCAGACTCCTTTACCATCATTTTATATATTTTTTCGTGTTTCGTAAAGAATTTATCTGTTTTATAAAGTATGTATATATGTGGATTTAATTAAATCGTAAGTCATTAAAATATGGATTGCAAGTATTTATTGTCAATTAATATGTTTAATTTGTTAGATATAAATGCAAATTTTCTTTGCATGCCATTAACATAAATTATTATTATTGCTACGTGAAATGTATTATCAATATTAAGGATTATGAAGTGTTATCTGCACGTGATTTGATGGCATGCGTATCCTTCTTTTTCATTTGCATGTGTGAAGGTGTAGGTAGACTTATAATTGTACTAAGTTTTGGTTTGTTTTAACTTGGTAGGTGTATGCAGAGAGTGATTATGATGAGATTTCCTGAGTCCAAATTATAATTTGTGTCAGTGTCCATACATCTCTATCCACATTTTACACCCGATGATCCGATTTTCATTAACGTTGGAAGTTGTATGAAGAAAGCAATTATTTTTCTGTATGTACCTTGTGGTTTGTACAACTTTGATCATTTATTTGTAATTTACTTTTTTTTTCTTTTGCCTTTCGCTTTATTCCCGTCTTGACTTCCTTTCTTTCTTTCTCCTTTTTTTCTATTCATATTTTTGCTCTATATATAAATATACCATTATCGTATATTTTTATTTGCTTCCAGCCCTTTACAGATTGTATAGAAAACCAGCAGCAAAGAAACATAGACATTCAAATGAAGAGGATATTAGAGAATTTAAAGAGTACTGAATGTAAAATTTGGCATGATTAAGAAAGATAATAAAGCATTATGCATTTTATGTTCCGAATCATTTGTTTGTAGTGCTTCTTCTTTCTTCTTCTTCTTCTTCTTCTTCTGTAAAGAAACATTTTGAAACTGTTCATAAGAACTTAAGCAATAAAAGTGAGCAAGAACAAAGAGAATTAATTTCTCGTGAACTGAGCAAAAAAAAAAAAAAACATCTGCTACGTTGATGAAATTTATGTCAGGTAGGCCTAGTTCTAACTTAGTTGTTGCTAGTTTTGAGGTTTCAAAAATTGTTGCCCAACATGGAAAAAACACTCAGTGATGGGGACTATATTAAATAAGCATGACTAGAATGCGTTCCTTTCTTTTTTGATAATCTTTCAGAAAAGATAAAAATTATTCAGCGCATTAAAGATTTGTCTATGAGTAGAAAAACAGTTAAGGATAAGATACTTAATTTGGAAAGAAATACAGCAGAACAATTAACAAAAGATTTAGCTTCATGTAAGTTCTTTTCTATTTGTGTCGATGAGAGCACAAATATTACATCATCCGCTAGGCTAGCAATCTTTTCACGATTTTGTAGGGATGACGAAGTAGGCGAAGAGATGATTAATCTTGTAACACTGCCCGAGCGTGCCACTGGGGTTGAAATATGTAAAGCAGTTATGAACGAATTATCTATCCAGCAAATTGATATTTTAAAAGTGGTATCCATCACAACAGACGGTACACCCAGCATGATTGGTAAGGAAGAAGGATTTGTAAATCTGTTTGCAAAACATGTTGGTCATCCACTGATAGGTTTTCATTGCATCATACATGAGGAGACTTTATGTGCAAAAGCTGGCCTCAAGGAACTATAAGAAGTGAAACAAACAGTAACCAAGGTTATTAATTACATTTCTGCACGTGCTTTGAATAAAAGACAATTTCAGAATCTATTGAATGAAGTGGATTCAGTATACAAAGGACTAATAATGTACAACAATGCTCGTTGGTTTAATCGAGGCCTTGTTCTGAAACGATTTGTTGAATGCCTGGATGAGATAAATCTCTTTTTCACTAATCAACAATGTCTTAAAAAGAAATGTATGACATCGTGCGGGTTTGTAAACTGATGTTTGTTTTGCAGATTTTTGCGAACATTTAAATGACTTTAACTTTAAACTACAGGGTTCTAGTAAGACTCTTGATGTTATGTTTGATGATATAAAAGCATTTGAAAAGGCACTAGGAGTTTTTAATAGGGATGTGGACAGTAACAGATTTAGATATTTTCCATACCTAAAGAAACACATCAATGATCTTCAAAAGGATGAGAAAACATATCAAATCTTGAAATCTGTTTTTAAACATCATTGTGTCAACTGTTGAGCAGTTCTCTTTAAGATTTTTTAAGATCAGAGAATTAGAAGAGACTGCAAAATTCGTTAAATTTCCAGACACCATAAAACTGGACGAATTAAACTCGAAGATGTTTTCATGGATAAATATGGATGATTTTGAAATGCAATTGATCGATTTTCAAAGTAGTTCAATTTGGAAGCAGAAATTTGTTAACCTCAGAGTTGATTTGGAAAATATTGAAAATGAGCGATTAGAGACGGGAGTAACAGAAAGAATGCGGGAAACGAGATACTAAGGACTTGGAATACTATTCCTGAAACTTTTGTATGTTTAAAAACCCTTGTAACTGCATTACTATTCATTTTTGCGTCTTCATATTCTTGAATCATTGTTCTCAGTAATGAACTTTGTTAAGTCTCGTAACAGGAGTAGCCTTACAGATGAAACGAGTAGCGCATGCGTATCTCTAAAGGTTACAAAATATAAACCTAGCATAAATTATCAATCATCAGTGATGTAGCAGCGCAAGTCTCATTGATTCTCAAGATAAAACGTACACTATTTTTCTTTCTCTAGTTTTGTTTTTGATGTTTTCTGCTAATTTTCTGTTTAACATATTATGTAGGTAAAATAACATTTTATTTTATCTGTAATTTTTATGTATTACTCGTAAGGGATTAAGAATTAATAAAAGAATATCTTTGATTTCATTTTCTTTTATTGTGCTTTAGTCAAACAAAACGATTATGAGATTGTTTACAGTAATATATTGAATAATCCTATGTCTGAGTGATCTTTATAAAAAAAACAAACAAAAACAAAAAATTCAGAATTATTGTGTACTATTTTGCTGATGTCAAAAATTGTGTCTTTTGAATTGTGTCGCTGTATACGGCAGCTAGAATTACATTTAAAAGGCAAATAAAAAATATTCACGCTATCAACATGGTAGAAGGAATTTTAAGTAAAAAGTTCGTCACTAATTTTTACATTCATTCAATCTTACATGACTTACAATGATCATTGTTACAATATTCTTTGATTTTACGCTCTGATGTGATTTTTGATTATTTGAAAAGGTTCTCCCAATACTTAAAGACACCAAATAATAATATGTTCCCCAAATTTTGGTTGGTACATAAGAAAATTTTGCATCAAATATTTGGCGATTTTGGCACGCATGCTTAAAACGGTAGCCCACCCCTGTCATATACAATTGCTTATCGTTCATAATGGTGTTCAGCAAAATTCTACCCAGTGATTTGACACATCAATTAGTGGCAACTAAAATGATGTCTACAGTCTTGGGACTGACTTATGATCACATTTAACAGAGAATGGGTTTCAAAGAGAAGTTTCATTAATATTTTGTCTTAGGTAGAGCATTATAGACTCTTCAATACAAAATAATAATCTAAACGATTCGTGTAGACATTTATAGCTGCCTAAGTTCGCGTTGACCTTTGGGGTCAAGACTTGATCTTCAGAGTAGAGTTCCAACTCACTTAACTCATTGACGTAGGCAATACAATATATGTTAGTAGCAACCTTAACGTGAATGCTTTAAAAAAGAAAAAAAAAATTATTAAAAATTAATTACACATGCTGTAACTTTTTCCCTATAACAACGTTTGTTTTTTAACTGCCGATTTTTTTTAGATCACAATGTGTAAATATCTGTGTTGTTGACCTGCGAATCACATAAGAATTCCTATAAATATTTTTTCCCACTGAAAGCGAATAATATGATTCAGAATTGCATCACCATTTTTTTCTCTTATACAGAAAAATGTTGATTACTACATAGGAATATAGAAGGAACTTATGCGTTTAAAAATGAAATAATAAATGACTCTTTACATCAGAAATTCTATAAATCAATATGCTTCGGTAAGCTATATCCAATATTCACTTTTGTAATACTAATCAAGTTTAGAAGGAACGATCATTATCTCGTGAGTGATCAATATATCATTATCAACAATGCCGACACTGCCGTAATGAACAGAGATGCCCAGCTTGTTGTTCCCACAATGGATTCGCACTCTAACAGGAATCATCTGCCATCAATGATTAGAGAGGTTTTACGGTCTGACGCGCTTTTGACGTCAGCCAGATGGGCTTACTCGGAAAAATTTCCTCCTGGTACAGGTGAGAAACAACAGTTCAGTTCACCTTTGGCAGCGAGAAGGTCGTACAGACGCTTTCTAACTCGAACAAGCAAGTAATGTCTCGAAATTGATGTAAAAGATTCCCCAAGACATTTTGATCGGAAAAATCGAGTCTCAGGTGTGAAAACATTTTTCTGTAAATTGGCAGTCAATAGAACACGCTTGTAGGATTTTATTAAATACTCTGGTGGCAATATCGTAAACCTGCAGAGAATAAAAGCGATTTTGTTGTCATTGTTGTTGTTGCTATGGTGTTTTATTTTAGAATAAACAGATCAAAACAAGTACATTAATTTCTTCTTCACTTTATCTGAAAAAATATAATAAGGGTTTTTTGAACGAATAGTTTGCATTCTTTGTATCATTTCAGCTGTTTTTCCCCCTTTTCTGTTGATATAGGAAATGTGAAGTATAAAAAAGCCAAACGGCTATTTTTTCTGGCGAAGTTAATTAAATTAAGGGGATAAAAATCCCTTATTATTTTACAGCCAGTATGCGAAACTCTGAGATCGAAAACGACGATCTAAGAGTTTCATGACGAAGAACTATCGGCGAATCCAAGCGTAAGTGAACACCTGGTAGTACAACACCAAGGCAACTCGAAGCAAAGGTGGTGCAAGCTCCCTCACAATCCTTGATATTTTCTCATAATGTAAAACATGGCTCCTAGGAGATGTAATACTGCCTTACATTATGAGGAGAGGTCACTACCCAGACCGGTTTCAACCTTTTTTGAGGTCTCATCAGTGAGTAGGTAGACCTGGATGATATCAAAGTCACTACCAGGTGTTCACTTACGCTTGGATTCGCCGATAGTTCTTCGGCATGAAACTCTTAGATCGTAGTTTTCGATCTCAGAGTTTCGCATACTGGCTGTAAAATAACAAGGGAGTTTTATCCCCCTTAATTTAAATGTGAAGTATGTCAGAATTCTGTTTATAAAGAACTACTGAACAAAACGGGACTGAATTTACATTTTTTGTATTAATAAAAAGCCAAAGTCGAAAAGATATCCTTTTAGCAGATTTTTACTTTTTTGTTATCTTTTGTGTTTCATTTATTTTCAGACTTTTTTATATTTATTTTAGATTTGTATGTGTGTGTGTGTGTGTGTGTGTGTGTGTGTGTGTGTGTGTGTGTGTGTTCCTTTTTTGGTTGCGTGTTTCTTTTTTTTATTTGCAATTTTTTGCGTTTTATTTTGAAGTAATTTGTATGTTTCATTCTGAACAATTTTGTGGAGGTGTTTCTATCTGTAGCTTTTTTGCAGTATTTTTTTTTTTTGAAGTCTTTGGGGATCTGTTTAAAGTATTTGTTTTCCTGCAGTGTTTTCCAATTATTCTACTAATGAAATTAGAATAAATAAAAACATGGTTACATGTAATTCCGATATAAAATTTATTTTTCTTATTTTCTTGTTCACTTATAAAAAGATATTGTCTAATACAACTGAATTAATTTTCACTTGATGCAAGATAAACTTAAAAAAAAAAATTTGGAGGGGGGGGGAAGGAAAAGAAAACCATTTTTACGATTCATGATTATTTACAAAACTAATTTCATAATAGCTGAAAATTCACAGATATGATTCCAATTTAATCCTGAACGATACTAAATTATACCATATACAGGAATTGGCTTCAAGAAGAAACAATAATAATCACTTCTCTACACTATCGTGGATTTTTTTCTTCTTCTTTTTCTGGCGTCATCATAACAACCTCCGATAAGCAGCCTGCGCCAGAGTTCACGAAATTCTAAATATGGAACTCAAAAAAAAAAAAGCGCGGATGACTAGACGTGCTGTTATGAAGCGTGTAATTCACGAATATGATTACGGAATGTAGGTCGCGGAGCGCGTCGGATTTGGAGGGAGTTTGTTAAAACATTTTGCATTAATTTGGCAAACGTGTCAAGGAAGATTCTAGGGTAAAAAGACAGACTGGCGAACACTTCATATATGAATTGTAGGTCACACACACATCAAGTGATTGCAAAAAATCCTGAACAGTGCTCTTTCAGTGTTACTAAATTGAGTAAGCGTGGAGATTTTATATTTCTAGAATCATCCACCGAGTGACATAATCCATAGCCTTAATATTTTTATATATAAAATGAAGTACGCTAGAGTAGAAATAAGCAGTATTTTGCTGCGCATTACGTACTTTAGTAATTTAATTAATAACAAGGCTTTCGTTTCGATTCACTGATAATTTGTTGCCTGACACATAGATGGCGTAGCATTCCGAGTTTTATATGGTGCAGTTTACATTATTATTATTATACAAAGAAAATGAACCGTTTGCTAAAGTTATCATCTTAAAACCTTCAAAACCATCAATACTTTCAGTACTTCGTGCTTTATTCAGTAAATTGTATCCCTGACAGGTTTAGGAAGAAAGTTTCCCTTTTAGTGTGAGATTTTCTGAGAAGGATAAAATAATTTTTGGCATATTTCAGTTTTATAAGGGTTTGCAATCTGTTCACAAAAATGTACCCTCCCTCCTTTTCTCCCTAATGTGGTCCGTTTTAAAGTTCTAATTATTTGCCATAAGGCACTGTAATATCGGAGAAACTGATGGGAATGCAACTTACATTAACGAACAGCTTATGTTCTGTTCTATTTGGTTCCTTAATTCCCAAAATCATCCTGTATGTAGTATTTGCTAAACAATCTCTAATAATATTAAGAAACTTGCACTAGGGGAGTTTATATATCAGTGCTAGGATTCGATAAAGACACCTTTGCGTGCACAGTTATTGAAGAAACAACCATAACTAAATGTACTTGCAGTAGAAGAGTACTCACTTCTTCCTTCATTTTTAATACAATTAATCTTTCGAATGTTTTGTCAAAATGCAATTCGCAGTGATGATAATTAACAAAACTTATCGACAATCACTAAATGTGGCAGATATTGCTTTGTGGCATGATTGGATTTACCCACGTATAACTGTTCTCACGCAGACGCACCTCTGCTTCTTTTTTTTTTTTTTAGGGTCGCAAAAATCGATCAATGTGAACCAACAAAAGCGTTTTCTACAATGTTTATATAGTTTTTCTTCAGAAAATAAAGCTTTGTTAGAGATTTACTCCATAGCAACGAAAAGATCTAGTATGGAAAAAGTCATTTAGCCATTCTGGAAAGAAAGAAAGAAAAAAAAAAGAGAGGGGTGAAAATTGATCAGAATAGAAATAGGTGGAAATGGAAGTTGAAAAAAAAAAGTAATAAACGCTTGCTATTTACTTGCTTCCAAAAACATCACGGAGATTATATATATACTGTATATATAAATTCTCCATATGACAGATCACAAAGTGTCTATATGTCCACACACGACAAGTGTGTGGACAAGTGATAGAAGAGGAAGAAAGAATCTGTTAAACTTTTTTTTTCTTTTGGCTTGAAAAAGCGCGTTAAAAGATTCCAGAGAAATTGTAGGGACCAGTTAGGTGGAGTTACGCTCATGAGAATACCTATAAAAACAGAATGCCTATGAGAAAGTGACGGAAGGGAATCTGCGAGAGAGAGGAGGTTATCTACTAAGCAGATCGCCCTCTTCTGTGTATCATCAAGAATTCTTAAAAAGGCTTTGGATGAACCACCCTAAATATGAGAACAATATTCCAAGGTTGGTCAGATTTGGGATTTATAAAGAAACAAGTATTGTTTTGAACGAAAATAAATACCAGGTTGGTATTTTTTTCCATGCTAAAGAAAAAAAAGAAAGAAAGAAAAAGTCCCCATATAACAGAAAGCTATCCAGAAGCTTTCGAAGAGACATACGAAATAAAAATTCCGTTTTCAAAATTCTAAAATTGAGTTTAATACTTGAGAATCGGTAGAACTTATTGCTACGATGCGAAGTTCGTTGGCGATAAACCAAATCGAATGTTTCTTTTTTTTCAGAAAAACTCGCAGTTGGATAAATTTATTAAACTACCATAAATGGAGTCTAGACTTAAGCCATTTCATAGTCATAAAAAAGTTGAAAATAACGTCATGAAATAGATGTAAACAAAGCTAATAAAGGAGATATAATAGCGGTGATTGAAAGGACACATACAATTATAAACTGTTCGATGACAACAGCACGGGAGGAAATCCCTCCCCGACTTGTAAATAAATTCTCAATCTTCTAAAAAATGCAAAATTATCAAACACTCAAAGAATATAGCAAAAGGAATTTGATCTACTTGAAGACATTGCAAAACGTAAAAAAACTCACGTAGAAAGATTATTTAATAGTATAATTTTCGCCTGTGTGTCACAGGCATAATATCCATGCGGAATCTCATCGCCATCCCAGTCAAGAGGCAGGCACTATTAAAACACTGGTTCATCGGGCCCACTCCTTTTGTTCTACAGACGATCTTTTACAGAAAGAACTACAATATATAACTTCTTCCTTTCTATCTAATGGTTATAAGAATTGCTTCATTAAAAGAACTTTGAGTAGTTTTAATATGTCTTCCTCTTCAAACACAGAAGAAATAGCGCACATTACTATCCCTTATGTACAAGGCATCAGTGAACGTATAGCAAAAGTTTTAAAGCCACTGAATATTTTTGTTGCCTTTCGACCGTTTAGAAAAATCTCCACCTTTCTCACTTCTCCTAAGGACAAGCTTCCACATCTTAATCATCCAGGTATCTACCAGATTCCGTGCTCTTGTGGATTATCTTATTTCGGACAAACGGGAAGATCTGCCTCTATTCGGCTAGAAGAACACCAATCTTATATTGAATACTTTAAACCTGAAAAGTCTGGACTTTCTGAACATGCCATCTTTACTAGACACAGAGTTTATTGGAGAATGACAAGAGTTCTTCACAAAAGTCAGTTTCTCATGGAACGCCTTTATAAAGAAACATGTGAAACTCTACTTCATTCTCCTAACTTAAACAGATCCGACGGCTTATGTCTATCCCCTTTATGGGAGAAAGTACTTTACAAATCAGCTAATCTTTCCTAACTTTTTATTGTATTATTTTTTTTATTTTTTTTATTTTTTTTTTTGAAATTTATTGACCTTTTTAGTTATCTTACACCAGCTACTTAGGTGGAGCTTTTTGGAATTGTCAGTTAGTGTTTAATTTTGAGCTTAATGTACTGAAGATGCCTGTGACACACAGGCGAAAATTATACTAATAAATAATCTTTCTACGTGAGTTTTTTCCGTTTATTTTGTAACGATATGTCTACTCACGGTTTACCTCTTTTAAAACTTTTTGCAAAACGTATTCCATTATTTCTTCCTATTCCTTCAACCTTATTCAACTACATACTGGAATATCCCATTCGTCTTGTTTCTTTCAGAATATTAAGTTATGCCTCTTGCATTTCTTATTCAAAATGATTAAACCTCTTCTCTTCATTCGACTTTCTTCATCGAAAACAGCACCTCTACGTGGGCAAATCGAAGATTTGGATCTAACCATCAGTAGTCTTTTGGTATCTTATGACGTAATCCTCTATTTAAACAACCACAATGTTTCTTCGGTTTGAACCACACTTGTTTCTTACTTCTTAATAAGAAGACCGACGTACGTCTCCATAAAAATCTGGAACACAGTCATATTACTCACCTTGTCAGAATTTTATTAGATGACAGATTATTCAAATTATTTAATGCAGAACTGTCTATCAAAATTTATGATCTTTCATCTTCCATGAAGGTTTTTTCTTACCTTTTCAATTTTATTACACACACACACACACACACACAAAATTCCTTAACGAATTTCTATCCTCCATTCATAAGAGGACTGGTGATTCTCAGCCAGTGGCTGAGAATCATCAATCCTCATCAATCATCATCATCAGTTTCTATTTTTAAATCTAGATTAAAAATAGAATATTTTTGAAAAAAGCACAAAACATTACTTTTCTTTTAAAAAAAACTTTACTTAAAGACACCGAATACACTCTTGTTTTCTCTTCCCTCAAGAAACCATTGTCAATGCCAATTTCATTTATTCCAAGCTAGCTGAACATGAAGCTGTTATTACCAGCCGACTTTATTTCGTTTTTGAATCAGCGACTTTCAACAATTAAATAAATTCCTTCTTCCACAAACGTAGTAGTTCTGTTAACATTTCGGACATTCGAAAAACCTCAAAATTACGAAATGCCATTTCAAACGTTTCCTCTTCGAACTCTTAGCCAGTAATGATATAATCCTCCCACACACACACACACACAAAAAAAAAAAAAAAAAAAAAAAAAATGCCCACTTAAAACTTTTGCTAAATTTTGCTTATCCCCTGAACATTAAAAAAAGTAACCCTCTTCTGCGAAGAACGTTCTCTTCCATCCTAATTTTCATGCACTTTTCTTTCGTTTTTATTTTTGTGTGTTTTCCGTTTCTCAATCATCTTAATTGTTTTAAGAGGATTTTTTCAAACATTTCTGTTCTTCTTTCATGTTCTGCCTTTTTTTTTTTTTTAAGTTTAAGTTTTATTTTATTTTGGCTTTGCATTATATTTTCTTGTCTGTCAGAGCAGTTTGTTCCCAACCTTTACTATACTACTTTAACTCCTTTCGAAACAATACCAAGGGGAACGAATTAACTCATTTGACTTATATTTCCATTGCTTGACTTTGTTAACTGTTCTTTGCCTTGCAGCCTCATATTCGAGTTTTAAACCAATAATTCATCGTTGGGAGGAAGTAAATGAGCACATATAAAAAATAAAAAAATAAAAAACTAACCAACATGACGCTAAGAAAAGAGCGAATAAGTATGTTTTCTTAGAAATAATCTAATATAATCTAAGACGTCACCCATAGTCGTGCATTTGATGTGCAAAGATTGCAACGACATACTTTTTAAATGAAAGTGAGTTAATTTGTCTCATACGGATGTGGCAGGATCTTTCATCTCGCAAATCAACTAACTAGGCGGAAGTACATCTTACAGTCGAAACATATGGAACTTAAGATTAAAACTACCTTTCCCATTCATGTGTCATCTCCTATCTAGGAGGTAGGCTACCATAATGTGGCTCATGGTTGACTACGGTCGAAACGATATGTGGTGAGGACCCTATCTCTTCCACATATTGTCGAAGTAAACTATCTTACCCTATCAAATTTACGATTTCGGGATTCAAGGATACATAATCGGTCAAGACAAATGGATGAATGAGGAAGATTGCTGAAAATTGCATAAGACGTGCTGGCTTATGTAAAGACAATATTTACATTTTAAAACATATTAGGCTTTTTATGAAATCTAGAATGCAATATCTATCCTTGAAATACCCTTAAATATAGAAAAGATTTAAGTGAGAGAAATGTTTGAAAATCTTTAATGAACTGTCTTTTAGAAAAAAAATAAATAAAAATATTATTTCAATGTGAGTTGAAATTATAGGGGATGAAAGAAGTGTATGACTTAGAAAACCAGTAATTTTCTCTATACAAATAACGAACTTATTTTCAATAAAAACTACGCAGTTGAATTTCAGCTTTTATGAAATCTAGAATGCAATATCTATCCTTGAAATACCTTAAATATAGAAAAGATTTAAGTGAGATCAATGGTCTCGAACTTTAAGAACGCAGTACCACAACAAACCTCAAACCAACCACCTACTCTTGATTTTACAAACCACACCTTTCCGTTGGCAATAACTATGCTAAATGGATAACCCCTAGCTATGAAAGAAGAAAAGAGTTTATTATGAAATATCTGATGTCAACTTTATTTTCAATTATAAGGACGCCCCGTTGTTTATAAGGTCGTTCATGACAAAAATGTTTGGAAATTTAAGATGGAAACCAAAAGAATCTTTTTACCAAAGTTCAAATTCTTTTTATTCAAACATTTCAGAATTGAAGACTATTCAATTCAAATTTTCAGAAAGAGGGACATTTCTTTCTGGGCTTATTTCCGTTTTAAACCAGCTGCACAACGTGCATCCATGTTTTGATGAATAAGAGGCAATTAGGCTTCATCCGATGATGAAGACATATAACTGCCGAATTCTTTTATGAAAACGTAATCAATTGAAGCACCAAATATTAGAAAAGAAACAAAAAAAAAAAGGAATAAACATTTCGTGCTTCTCTGTGAGCTTCAATATATGTGGATTCCTTAATTTTTAATTTGTTGTGCCGTTGATCCTATTGACAGATGTAAAATGTTAGCTTTTTTATATTTCAAGAACACGAGATTTGGTGGTTGTGATTAATTAGCTCGCCGTATTTTTCTGCACGTAATTAACAGATTAAATATGTTTCGTTTTATATTCCTTAGAAATTCTTAATGAACTTTCAATGTAACCCCCCCCCCCACGACAGACAATTTCTTTTAAGAGCGTGTCCTATAAATGATGTTGCAAAGTGCGGTAAAGGTAGATTATAAATAATTTTTGTTCGTAAACTTTTTAGCCTGCATTATGAAGTAGAAACATGTGACATCAAGTTTATATATGCTCGTACATATATAAATTTCAAATCATAAGTTTCAGCAATGTGCTTCTATATTAATGTAGTATAGAAGCACGTAGTATTAATGAATTTGAAAATATATATACTCGTATATATTCTCTAAAGTAAAAAGTAAACATTTTATTCGAATTGCTATAAATAATTCGTATTTCTGTTATACATGTATATGAAGATAATGAAATACAGATTAAACTATAAATTATCATGGAGATATCTATCATATGGAGATAAGCGAAGGAGTCAGATAACGACGTTTGTCCATTACGCCAACACTACTTAACGATGTGTCCGTGTCTGTCGTGTGTGTATGCGCGCGCGCGCAATGTATCACTTTCCTTTAACCTAAATAACTGAAGATTTTGTAATGAGAATCTCAACAGGAAGATCCAAACCATTGGCTTTTAAAACCCGACTAGACGTAACAGTAACACATAATAAAAGTTTGGAACAAGTTAGTTCTTTGACTTATTTTAGAGTGCATCAATTTATATGAAGATAAAGAGGACATAAGTACGAAAATTACAAACGATGTAAAAAGAACAGAAGTAACAAATTCTGTGATTAAACCTAACTTGGTATAAAGGCACACTGGATTAAATATTAGCTTTAGCTTTACAAGCAATACTTTACGAAGTAAAATTCGGACAAGGGGGGGGGGGGAATAAACACAGGTTAATAGTAACTGAAAACAAGAACTAGCAATAGAAAAAATAAAGAAATTTCCTAAACGAATTCAAACAGGAGAGAATTATCCAAAGAATTGTACAAAGTTCCAAGAGAAACTCTTGGAACTTTGTACAATTCTTTCCCTTTAAACCAAGGTGTATTAAAGGAGACTTGGCCATTCTTTAAAATATTAAGAAGACTGACTAATGGTTTCTAAAGTTGTAAAAAGAAGATTCGGAAGTTTCTGAATTAGACATTATTAAATTATGAAAGGAATCGAAATCACCTCTCAAAATCAAGTAGCATAGTATTTCCTGATTTACGTTTACTCGCGTAGACCCGTGCAAGTATTCGAAACCAAATCGGACGAAAGAGGGTGGTTAATCCTTATTCTCGAAATGTGGAATGTCGGGAATTGCGTTTGTTCTTCAGGCAAATCTGTTTTGAGGGAGGAAAAACCTGACTTTCCGACCAGTTGAGACCGGTTAATACACCATCTAATTGAAAAACACTTCTTTTTGGAATAGAAATCTATATTTCAAGGTTAGTTTAATTAGTTTTTTGGTGATTCACATTGATGGATGAACGGGAAAAAAAGTGAAAATTCTCCAATTTTGGTGCATCCAAACTAATAAATTCCCTAATAGATTGTGAGTAGCGCACACACTCACTAATATCTAGCGAGGAATGCGATATTTATAACGGAAACCACAGAGGTTTTATTTCATGTCCATCATAATAATCTCCCATACATCATAGAGAGAGAGAGAGAGACCAAACGGTAAAGAATTTTCAATTTATCAGGGGTGTTCACTGTGAATAAGATGGGGAGTTCCTTTATATAGAAATAGCAAAACGTGGAATTAAGGCTTCGTGTGAAAGCAAACAGCGGAGATGTTCAATCGATAGCATGCCAAAGGTGATATTGCAGACATACATCATAGGACCACGTTCATCCTAGGCGAGGAAAAACGGCTACTTGTTTGTAGAGGTGAGAAAGATAGAAAAAGAGATAATAAATGATTCTCGTATGACAACCGATCAAGATAAAGCTTTCCATTATTTTGAGATGATTATGATAACCCTAGAAATAGACATGGAAACCTGTGTACTATATAATAACAATAAAATTATCAGTAAATAAACAATAAATAAAATAAATTATCACACAATTTATTGAACATGTTATTTCGTGGATCTGCTTATTTCGTTTTTATTGGCCCATTTAATCAGAACAATAAGTATATTATTTCTAAGTTTTGATTACTTTAAACTCGAGATAGAATAGAGGGATTTCAAAAGGTCAAAGTTCGACTCTAATTACTTATTCGTGTAAGCTGCAATTTCAACTTTACTTCAAAAGCAAAACATTTCGATGTGAGCTTTCGATGTTACAGTTGGGTGTTAAGTATTATTGTTTAAATGAAAAGAGCTTAATTAATTAATGAATGAAGTATCAAACAGATAGAGATGATATCACCAATAATGTCATAGCATTCTGTCTGTATCATTTAATACTTATACCACGCATACGTGCATGTTGAATTGCTTGGAAAACATTACAAGAAAATAATATTTTCTCTCTATTGTCACAAACCTTAATTTTCCGAAACTATCCTGTGATCGCTGACATGTATATAAATGTTGCTGAGGTTCGTGTAATTAGCTAATGGATGAGAAGCATATTCTTATGTAACACACACACACCTGTTCTTCGCATGATAATTGCGAAATTAGTATTGATTCTTAATCAAAGGTAAACGATGCTTCTGTGTAAAGCTTGCTCTTCATTAAATTTTCTTGAATGAAAAAAAAAATGAAAATGAAAAAACTGTCTGTCAGTAGCATTATAAGGTTCACTAAGAGACGCGTGCACTCTTATTAGGATCTGTTGGTTGTGTCATTTTCAGGCAACAGAGAAAGAAACTGAAAAAGGGAATTAAGCCATGCTACAATACAGTCTTCACTCTGTGTTTGTTTGTTTGTTTGCTCTAAATCGATTTCAAGTGACACTTGGGTATGTCTCCATTCAAGGGTAAAGAAACTCACATGATCTCATTAGTGCAGTAGTAAAAACAAAAAGAATAAAATTCACGGTTGAATTGTATTCTCAACCGTGCCATTGGGTGTAAAGGTCATCAAATGTTGATCATGTTTGTTGACTTAAAGGTGGAATCTAGTGGGACTTAAATGAAATGACATTGACTACTGCACATCGTGACCTCAAATAATGCAGCCACAGATCTACTTCCTTCTAGACCAGTTTCGCGTCACTCAAACCAATGTCGGGGCCATTTCCCTCCCTTATCGCATGTAACCACAACCAGTCCGCCTCTCGGATAGCAACTTTTTCTTTCCATAAATGTCATTATATCCCCCATCTGTTCTTCCGTTTACCCCTCCCCTTTTTCCGAGAAGACTGAGCGGCCATTGCACCGCGACTATATAAATGACATGCACTCTTTCTAGTCACGTGTTATTGAGATCCCATCTTAGCACCAACTACGGACAGATGACAATACCACGACTGGTTGACTAGCTGAGACAACGTTCCTTAATTTTTACGCCTTCGCTGTCGTAGACGAACGACTTCGGGAATAAGTAGATTTGAAAGCGTTCGCACATATTAGGCGCGCGTGGATGCAAGATGCGCACTGGAGATGCTCAGTGTACTTCCGAAGCCACGTCGTGGTTAGTGTGGTGATGGCAGCGAAGCACACCGCAAGCATCGTGTGTCGGTACAACGAAAGGCCAGCTGCTGTGGATGCGGCAGTTGATCGACCTCGTTCCGGCAAGGCTTCGTGAGCCTCCGCCCTTCTTCCCAGTAACTGGATAGCCTTGGGATATTCAGAAAAGAACGAATCTATTGTCCTCCTCCTCCTCCTTGCTCTTGAGGGATTTCCAAGATGATGGAACCCCCAACAATTGCAGACATTCGGGAGGTCATTCCTATAAAGAAGGTTCAGGAACCCCTCGTGCTCGAGTTCGTAAATCCTGCCTGGCAACTTCCTCCGGAGTTTGACGTACAGCAACACGTGCAGGGACAGGATGCCCCTCTGTTAGTGCCTCCCTGGGACCTCAAGTAAGTTTGACTTGTGAGTACGCATTTGATATCCAAGGGAAATGTGATTAATACAATATCTGACACTCAAGAGCAAGTGTTCACGACAAAAATTTGGAAGTAGTTAAGAATATATATATATATATATATATATATATATATATATATATATATATATATATATATATATATATATATATATATATATAACACAATGTAAAAAAAAGAAAAACATTAAAATTTTAAAGAATTTTAAATTATTTGATTTTTTTAATTGTTTTAAAAATACATTGAAATTTTAAAGATTATTAATTGATTATTTAAAAAATCTCAATTTAAATATATTTCTATTTTACAACAAATAATTAATGGACACCAACTTACTTTTATTTTATTTTAATTATTAAAGATCTTTTCGTCTACTTTCACACTAGATTTCGGAAGAATAATCAATCGACCGTGAGATGCGGTGATTGATTCATTCAATCCAATACCCTTGGAGGGTAATGGATGGCAATGCTGTAGCCAATGAAGTTCTAACTGAGGCTCGGCCATTGCCGTTACCCTTCTGTCATGATCAAAACTTTAATTGCACAATAACACCTTATCCCTACACTGTCCTCTACAGATAACGGGGAAGATGAAAAGCATTCTTGCTTCGCCCTTTTAAGCCAGTCCTTATAAGGACCATAAGGTCAATTTCAGTAGATTTCTCAAATAGTATGAGATGAAATTATTTCTTTCCAGTTAATCCTCATATGTCCGCATATAAGACAACTCTCAAATACTACAGAAAACCCCTCGAAATCATGGTCGCCTTATACGGAGAGTATAAAAAGGGAAGCTACATCGTTATATATATATATATATATATATATATATATATATATATATATATATAATTTCTAATAATAAATAAATAATAAATAAATTTATTATTTATTATTTATTTATTATTATTATTATAAATAAATAATAAATATATATATATAATTTCCTATATATATAAGAAAATAGGCAGTGTTTATAAACAAATTAGATTCATTTTTTGTTACATAAATTTATTTAAAATATTACAATAGATGTAAGTCTTAAAAAACAAAATAATTATTAATCTCAATTTTCATGTTAATTTTCTTCATCATCTGTTAAAAATAGTTCTTCAGATTCATTGTTTAAATGGTCGTCATGTGGATCCCAGTTCGAATCCGGTGAATTGATTTCGTTTTCATCGTCATCAGTGTCTCACAACAGATCATCTGCCGTATCATCCATAAGATTAAAGATACCACACTTTTTTAAATGATTTGTCTCTGCTTTTACTTTATTCCATGCTTTGATCACAACATATCAAGTGATGCAGCGTGCATAGATCCACCGTTTGTAAGTGATTTTTCACCAGTCAACATCCAATTATTCCACTCTTCTCGCATGTGATCTTTAAATTGTTTGTTCAAGCAGACGTCTAGTGGTTGCAATATAGAAGTTAAACCAACTGGTATAACAGCAATTTTTGTGTTTTTTTTTTCTAGAAGACTTTTAGTATTCTCAGTTAAATGCCTATGAAACCTATCCGATACTAATAAACTGCGTTTCTTCATTATACCGCCTGGTCGCGTGTTCCACACATTATTTATCCATAATTTCACACCATTTTCGTCCATCCATCCTTTTTCGTGAAAATGTACAAAAATACCTGAAGGAAATTTTATCTTAGGTTTAGTTTTACGTTTGAAGATGATCATTGGTTTTAACTTGGTTCCATCAGCCAAACATGACAACACAACCGTAAACCTTGTTTTTTCATGACCTGTATAACTTCGAACTAGCACACTCTTACTACCTTTAGACTCCACTGTTTTATTACTTATCATATCAAAGCTCATAGGAGTTTCATCCGTATTTCCAATATTTGACAATAGAAATTTATGTTCTTGTCTCAACTGAATAATAAATTTATGGAAACTGGTAAGTTTGTGGTTGACTACAACCTTACCAGTTTCCAAAACTACCAGCAGATCTCAAGATCTGCTGGTAGTTTTGGAGCAATTTTCGTTTTTTGTCGTATTACCGATTTTGTCTGTTCATAAAACGATTACATCATCCTGAAGGGGTTTGAAATTCTATACTTTCATCCGGATTCAATCTTGACCATTTTAGTGCATATGCTCTAATCATATTTCTTGTAACATGATAACCATTCTGCCTTTGTTCGAATACCCATTCTGCAACGTGATTTTCCAGTTGCGGCTATTCCCGGTGATCCCCGTTCTCATCGCACATTTTTTTTTTCTTTGACAATTTTTTTAAAATATCTTCTTTCTTCCTCCATTCTCTTACCATCTTCTCGGTTATATCAAACTTTCTTGCAGCGGCACAGTTATTAGTTTGCTTTGCCATTTCAATTATTACCCTTATTTTAAATCGAGCTTCATACTTTCTTCGTTTTGTTGCTGGCTCCATGATTTTAAATGATAACAGTTTTAATAATCCTAAAAGTTTAAAAAAATGCAAAATTAATAATTAATTAAAATTGGGGCTAATCACTTTTTATTAGGGTAATTCGCGTAAATACTAAATCTATGCTATGCAAAAAAATAACGGATATGCATAGATATAAAAATAACGGATATAACAACAATACCAAACGTTGCATTAATACCAGAAAGAAGAAATTGGGGGATCGTCTTATACAACCGACATAAGCTTAAAACCTAAAAATAGCCTAAAATTTAGACCTCGTCTTATACGCCGGTCGTCCTATACGCCGACATATACGGTAATTATTATAATTGCAAGAGATGTCGAGATCTTACACTACGTCCCATGTTATCTTCATTAAAGATAACATATAAATATTATTTCGCAGATTCCATTACCCATGTCAGATTTTGATTCATATAGTGCGAGTAATTGCTTACAGCGGGGGGGGGGGGGGGGTCAAAGAGTTCTGGATAACCCTATTTGACACATAGAGAAAGAGAGAGAGATACTAGGATCTCGTTGTACTGAATTTTTGATATCATTATAGAAAACGATGATTTGAAGAGGTCACTTTTGGAAAATTGGAATCTACGGCAACCTGTAAGAAAACTGTTACCAATGTATATAAAGAATGCTGACAATCCATAATAATTAATTATTTTATTAACTAACAGCTAATAACAATGCGTGTTTTAATTTACCAAGAATGATGATGTTTTGGACCTCCTCATTTCTATTTCACGCTGCAGCTGATATTGGAAGACACTGAAATTGAGGGGAGACGCATTTCAGCAGAACATAATAGAATTTGTTTTATTTGACATCAAATTAAATTCAGATTCCATTAGATGTCTTATTATTAATATATAATAAATACGGAATACAATTTGTTTCAAATTTGAATTTTTATTATCTCCATCTGTCTCTCTTTGTACGCCGCTTACGAACTGAATCCTTCAACTGCCATGAACATATCACACCTCAAATAACAGTACAGGAGCCTAAGGTCTTTTTAAATTAGAGGCAATTAATTAGCTTCTATAATTAGTTAGCAATTAAGCAAAAGTGCTCATTAATTAATTAGTATTTGTAACTGTCCAGAAAAGAAGTGAGTAAATTGAAATCAAACAACTGATACACGTTGATAACCAGCGATGGCGTATATTGAGATTTTAAAAAAAAGTCTAAGATTAGCTGTCTCAATCTCACTTGAAAAAAACCGGCTGGAAAGTTGTTGTTGTTGTTGTTGTTAATGATATGATTAAGTAATATTGAAAATATACCCAAGTTAAATGATATCTCAAACGTCTAACCTTGGTGAGCAATAGCAATCTTTTCAACCAAGCGAATTATCCAGTCTCATACGGAATTGGATTTTTTCCTACCGAAAAATTGGATTTTTCGTTCCACAAAAGCAACAAATCGGTCTGAAAGAACGCATCCAATTAACAATATTGATCTCATATTGACCAACCAATTCGGTAACTTGGAATTTTTGCAGAGTCTCGAGATCCTGTAGCAAAAATAAGAATACTTTGTGAAATACTTCGAAACAAATAAAATCTATGTATCAGTAAGTATAGGCGAATTAATGAAATTAAAAAAAGTTGATAACATCATGATCAAAAAAACCTGAATGTAGATATGTTTAAAAGGAATGAGTTGATAAAAATGATTTCTTTTTGATGGTAATTTTCTTTAGGAGCACTCAATTATATAAAGATCTTCGTTTCAATATTTTAAGTGAATTATTTTATGAAGATCGTCCCATAAGTACTGCACACTTCACTCCTGTAGTTAAACCAAATATTTATTAATAAGATAAATTTATAGCCTTTAATATAATCTTCATTCTGTCATTTCTGCTGCCCAATATTTGAGTATTCCTGTTGGCAAACCTTTTTTGTTGATTGGCTACAATAAGGATCACTCCAGCAACAGCCCTTGGCAATGATAGTGAAGAGGAGGTTGTTGGAAGTCAAGGAACAGATCGAGGTCTGGAGGGTCCTTTTCAAGACTATATGGGTGGGTGGGAGTGAAATAATTTACCATCCATACTTTTCCATAACATAGGTTATGGTTAATTTTATGTTAGCTGTATTATTATGCAGCAATTTGCGATATCCGACTTTAAGTCGATTCATAATCCTTTTGAGGTCTTATTTCGTTATACATGAAAACCAAAAACAGCCAAGTATTACAATATCATCCCACCGACCACGCATGCCTGGTAAGCAAAACTTCGAAATGACATTCGCTATTCTACTAATTGGTTATTAAATGAATGACTAATTAGTAGAATCGCGAGATAAGGCAACATTCGACCGATGTTATACAATGCCTGCAACAACGGCAATTCCATTTATCCTTGCACTTAGCATTATGATCGGCAAAAACGAAATGAAATCAAGAAAACATGCCAAATCCAAATAGTCATTATTGTAAACAAAGAAAGGTTGTTTTTAATGCTAAATCATGTACATGGAGTAAAAAGTAATGCACCATTTGAGTGACATAAAAAAATTAAAAAAAAAAAAAAAACACGCTCTCACTGTATATTGTACACAGTGAGAGCGTGTTATTGTCCATGAAATGACCTATTTTCGTCCGATGCAAGGTTGTTCTTTGGGCGAACAAGCTAAAGACCGCTAGTCCTTGTTTCTTGTCGGAAGAACAACAAGCACCATTTAATAGCAAAGCCTGGATTCGATTCCCATATATGATGAGAGAATCCCTTTTCAACAGAGAATGGATAGCTAGTCTCATATACAGGGTGAAGATTTTCTCAAAAAAAAAAAAAAAAAAAAATCAGGCACCCTTTCCCTCTGCAATTAATAGCAATAAAGCACTAATATTTTAGTAATAATCGCATTATAAATAGGTTTATTTTATGTGTGCTTTTTTGGCAAGATGTTTAGGCATTTATTATTTACTTTTGTCCGTCCTTGCATGTATGCATTTATCAACTGTCCATCATGTAGGATCACGGTTAGCTATTGAACAACATCCATAAATATCGCTCAACTACAGACTCACAGAACCTTTTCCCCCAAAGAAAATTACCCCAATTCCTCTAGAAAATTAACAGATTCTTGTCTTTTGGTCCACACATTGCCCTGTCACGTCATAGATCTTGAGATATATATTAAAAAAAAAACTGTCGCTACAGAGATTTTAATGAAATATCATATTTGGGATATTTACTGAAATTTGTTGAGTCATCTCAGTCGGTGTTTAAATGGAATTCGTTTTCGTATTAAAATAGTAATGTGAAACAAAATAGTTCAAAACTTGGCAAAATTATGTTTTAGAAATGACAATAAATTACCAAGAAAAAAAAAAGAAAAAAAGACTCCAGGTTTACCTATAGTGGCACTGAATGACGTCACTATGGCCAAGGATGCTATGGCAAAACACTTCTTTTTAATGACTGTCTTGGGATCTTTTCCACACTTGCCACACTTTGACTTTCTGTTCATTCTAATTCTACATAACAGTTGCCTCATCAGTTCTCGTTGCACGAACTTCCTTGATTTTAACTGTCCCAATTGCTTCAATGTTATTTCTCAATCTTTCTTCCTCCTCTTAACTTTTATGACTTCTCTCCAAAGGAGTCTGTTTAACCAAATTGTCTTAAGTGGCATTTCAAGGCCGGACTTTCGATTGAGTAATAGCGGTAATTCAGTGCCATTGTAGACTGTAGTTAGTTTCTTCTACGAATGTGTTTCGAGAATCCAATTTAAGAAAGTAAGTTATGAATCGGAAAAATAACTCTTCTATATTAATGTAACAAGCTAGAACATATAACCGTACAAAATGCTTCTACGAAAATAGCAAT
Source organism: Typopeltis vanoorti (assembly GCF_054136105.1). Taxonomy (NCBI): domain Eukaryota; kingdom Metazoa; phylum Arthropoda; class Arachnida; order Uropygi; family Thelyphonidae; genus Typopeltis; species Typopeltis vanoorti. Next base: position 74,909,878 of record NC_143556.1, on the reverse strand, counting down.
ATGATGAATTTTTTTAACTGATTACTTCGAGTGTCACGTAGCCTTCCTGTTATTCATTGTCTCCTTCATTTTTCCCTTTGTACTTGAGTTTAAATGTCCTCTAGCAAAAGCTAACTTTCACATTTGTGATTTTTATAAACATATATGAATTATTATATACAGTATATATTCATAATCCGCTAAAGCTTTTTAATTCCCAAAGGGAATAGACGAGGTCGCTTTACCACTAATTTTTTTTTAATTGATAGTCAATCAAACTCCACCCTTAGCAAAGGCATCTGGAAAGGAGAGTTCAGCAAATAGCTGCTACCATTTTGTGGTCCATAATCCTAATACTATATATTATTGTCTGAAATGATGTTCGAAAGTTTTTTTTTTTTTCTGCATGTGCGGGATTAAAAACCCTAGTTTCGGGGAATAAAACCTCCTACATGTGCCTTCCGAAGATTGATTAATTCGGGAACAGGCTGAAAAATAAAACAGATAAAGTTACTCTAGTCGATGACTAGAATCGAACTTAGCATGATCTTTCTTCTGTCGGCCTAACACTATGGAAGCAGTCACCCAAATAGCTACTTTGAAATTGCATCAGATCTCCTCAGTACTTCGCTCACTTTTACACGATTTTATAAGATATCACTTACTTTTTAGTAGGTGAAACAAACGAAAAAGAAATTGTCAAAAATCGATTGAAGGATCCGATCGGTGGTGGGTGTCTGCAGAGTTTTACGTTCTGTTCCTCCCTACCCTTTTCTTTACAACCCCGTCCTCCATTTAGGTTCAGTTTTGTGTAGAAATTGTCATGAAAAGTCTAAAAAAGGAATTACCATCCTGCAATTCCCATACCTTCAGGTTGGTATTTCGATTATGGTGGATCTCTCATGAGATCTTTGATATTGTATAATAATAAGAAGAAGAATAATACTTTAATTTCAAATTTAGTTAAAATCAGTTGAAGTATATGACCTGTAGAGGTGTTTATAAAGAACACGAATCTACCTATAACTTCGTTTTTGTCTATTTTGGTTGAAAACAACTGAAACGCATGGAATAACTTTATTCCGAATTGAATTAAAATTAGCTGAGCGAAGCAACTTTGCAGATGTATCTATGTGCAACACATCCTCCTCTTGTAACCTTTCTGTTTAGTCCAAATCTGAAGATCTTTTCAGAGAACCTTTAGGGATGTTTAAAAAAAAAATAATAATAATAATTTAGTCGAAACGGAAAATAAATGCATCGGAAGTTTAACAGAACAAGAATATTCCTCCGGCATAAAAAATGACAGACCGATAAGTTCGCCTTGATGATTTTGAAGTAACTGCCACAACTGCTAATTTCTTTTTTTTTTTTTTTTTCGTAATCGTTTTACAAAGAGACATATAGAGACTATCCGGGGAAGAATACAGTATCTCGTTTTCTCCCAAACCACTTGCTTTAATTCGGTAAGGTTGAATTTCGCAATGATGTAAAGTAAAGTTAGACAGATATATTCCAAATTTCAAATTTGGTTAAAACCGGAAGAGAAACAGACAAGAAGAAATGACTATTTTCAGGAGTTCTTCTTCGTTATTTATCAAGTGCTTTAGATTATGTTATTCATTGGATTTGATATTAGAATATGAGTTACAGTTGGTCGAATTTGGGCACTAATGAATCTTGTAATAAGAGCAGTCACTGACTGACTATTATACTCGGCTTAAGAATGACTCTCGTGACTCTCGATACAGATGTTTTCAGAAAGTTGTAGTATCTGCTTTGGAAGCAAGAATGATTGTTGGCAAATTAACTGCTATAACATTATCAAGAGTCACAGCGGCGACGTAATCCGAGGACTGCAGCAAGTACGTGACAACTCATATTACAAGAATCATTGGGACCAAAAATTGACCTACTGTAACTCCGGTTCTAGGTTCAATAAGACTGAGTTATTATTTCTGCTTGACAGATGGTGTCAATAGAATACGACGTGCCAAATTTCAATCCTGAAATTCAGTTTTGAAACGAAGGGAGACTGTGAAATGAAGTATACAGACCTCTATTACTAGCATCGTTAAGCAATTTTGACTAAATGCGGAGACCATAGATTTTTCTTAAATGTTGTCAAAGATTTCTTGAGAAATTCATCCTAATCACTCTAAAATAAGGGAAGAGATTACAGAGGAATCCCTCTCCCTGAAGACGTTTGAAATGTAGTTTTTTCGTATGTCATTTTGGATCCTTTGGTAATTTCCATTCATTTGAACCAAAATGGAGGATAGGGTTGCTGAGTAGAAAAGGAAAGTAAAATGCCGCTGAAACCGCTACCGATCGCTTTGTTCAAATAGATTTCAATCAGCTATTTGTCTAATCATATATTTGGCTGATGTTTCAATTTTTGAGAATGCAAAAATAACAAGCCCATTGATTATTAAAAATAACGTCAATTAATTAGCCGCTTCCTCTGAATTGCAGCCAGCCTCTTACTTAAGTACTTGGCTAACTTCTGATATTTGAAAAAAAAATGAAATATCTTATAAATTATATAATGGCATTCTACAACTCTGAGCGATCTGGTAGTGATACGTAACTGAAAGGTATCCAAGGGACTGGACTTTTAATCTTAGCCACAGGATATTAATCGCAGTCAGTAAACATGATCTCTTACTTATTATTATCATTACTATATTTGTAAATTGTTGTAATTATGTTAGTACAGGGGGTTTAGTGGGATAATGCGTTTTTGTATCATGTATATAGTAGAAAGATAATCTCTTATTTGGTGTTTTGCTTCAAATTGGCAGTTTTATTTATTTCTTAATTATAATCCACTGTGTGATTAGAGAAAAACAATTACCCCGTATTATACAGAAGTCGGTGTTGTGGATAAAGAACGAATCGACGGTGCAACCGTAGTTGTCCTTGAAAGTTTGCATTCAAAAAAAAAAAAAAAAGAAAGAAAGAAAGAAAAGGCAAGTACTGAGTTTTTGATTTGTTCCTTCGTATTCCCAAAATATGAACACAATAAAACCAAAAAAAAAGAATAAAATAAACAAAATGTCTTATCTGGAGTTAATAAATTCCGTAGATCAATAATGGTATCCAATCTACCATATTTGAAAATGAAAATTCATGAGAATTTTACCAGAAGATAGACTTTTGCATTTAAAATTATACTGCTTTTTTTCTTTTTCGCCCAAACGTCTTCCATTTCCTTTTAGTTACTTTCATTATCTCTCGTAGAAATAAAATGCCACAGGACTGACAGTCATGTTGTCAAGATAAGAAAACTCTCCCCTTAGAAATCTTTCAAAAGATGTCTTTTGGGCATGCAGACGTTACTAACATGATCGTGGTTCTACTTAAATCTGCTTATCAAATGTCCGATGATCAACGACACTTAATCACCTGAATGTGGCAGTGCCTCGAGCGATTTCTGCAGCACGGTCATTAGCTATCTAAGGAATGAAAATTGATTGCTAAAAGTTCAGACACCTGTTTAATCCGCATGAGGACTTTGGTAATTATCTACACTGTTCAATCATTCTTGGTCGGATAACTTTGAATAAACTTTATACGATTCGATTATAATGGCAAGAAACAGAAAATGGAGCTGTTCAAATAACGTTTGGATAAAAATCAATGCACCTACAGATTATGACATTTAATTCATCTGCAGTTCTTTGAGCAAGAATTATTAATGACGGTGAAAAGAGAATATATCTGGTAACAGTTAAATATACTGTTTCTTGGATGTGTCGCATGTATTCATTCATTCATTTCGTATGGTAATTCAACGGCCGTGAACCTCTTTTACGGAGAGGTACGGCACCACCTCAATCCCCCTATTTTTATCCGGGCTCGGGACCGTCATAGCTGATAATTCAGACCTATGGCTGGAAGGATTGTCTTAAGTATTCCTGACTGTATCCGTGTGCGTTCACGGGGCCGGTTTGCCTGCTTGCGGGATGAAAACACCCAGGAAAAACTGGGGGGGGGGGGGGGGACGCTGGTGTCCACGTCCAAGACCGGCTAACTTGGCTATGGCTGAGGAAAATCCTTAAGCTCATCATGTCGTCGAGGGGAATCGAACCAGTACACTCCTTCCCCAGGCATATGGTTGTAAAGCGCATAGCCACTAGGCTAACCGTGCGGACGTCGCATGTATGATGCACTAGAAAAGTTTCTGCCGTTTAAAAAACCCACTTTCTTATAAAATAAAATAGAAACAATGTCACGCGATCTTCCTCTAAATAGTCCCTTCGAAGTACTTTTATGGAGTAGTTTTTCACCAATCAAAAACTACGCTATTTTATTTTGTCAACTGTAGTGAGAATTTGGATAATCCTGGTATTAGTGTCGTGAAGCTAATGTGTTCTTTTATTCAAACCCGTATAATGGGATTGATCAGATGCTATTGGTCATTTTGTTATTCCTAATCCATTAATAGAAGTCTCTGCCAGTAAGCAGCTTCTTGTTCATAAGGGCTGCAGATAATTGAAATTTAGAACGATAATACCTGAGTTGCGATGAATTCAAAAAATCGCATATAAATGATATAGATAAAATATGAATAAAATAAGAATATGAAAATATAAAATAAATGAATACAGATAAAATTGATTTTTTTTTTTCAAATTTTGACCGGTTTAAAAACAGGTGGTGGACAAGGATGAAGAAACAGACACATTTTCATTGTGGAGAACTAATACTTTTGCCTTAGCATTGCAAGTTTCTGGTGATTTTGCCAAATTTTAAAGACGTACTAAATCGTTGCGAATGCACTTAAGAATCTTAAATAATGTGTACTAATAGCCCACTGAGAGGCGTCCTGCAATGGCCAAAGATATCTCGATCGATCAGTAACAATCCCGTCCACCATTCCTATCCGGCGCTAGTTGCAACGCAAAACATTAGCCCTCTAGCGGTCAGTTTCCGTGTGTATGTTGTATATACAGATGGAAATATGCAACAAATAATAGATATTATTTGTTGCAAATAGATATATGCAACAAATAATATACGAAGATTCTGGAATTATTTATTGTTTTAACAATGCAAATAACAACAGAGATAAAATAATCAAAGTAAACATAACAAAAAATACAGTTTTGAAATAAATAAAAAAAAAGGCAATATTCACGGACACTCTCGACTGGCTAATTACTTCTGTCATTAACAGTTTAGTTAGCAAGATATTACGCTGGATTTTTAACTTAATACTCTGCCTATGAACAAAAACTAAGATTGTAAACCTTTCTCGTTCAATTCAAAGAATACTAACGATACTACTCCATGGTACTGCTAGTATTTTTTCCTAATATTTCTCAATGAGAACGACCACATGGTCGTTTGGAAACTAGAGAAGCATTATTTATCATCTTCAAAGAATTCTTTCGCTTTTTACCTTAACCTCGGGTGCTAGAGAACGAACTAGGTAGTATACTCTTGAACGTACACTACCCTAGTTCCCTAACATACTGCCATTACTAAGCCTAACGACGCATGCCATTCCCTTGGCAGGAGTCGTTCGTCATTGTAACCGTGTCTGCGCAGTAGTCAATTCCGTAATGTGTTCTTAGTAGAAAACGATTTTTTTTTCTTTTCTTTTACAGTTTTAGTCTGTGATCCTTTACGTGTGCGTAGGCATGTGGTGAAGCTGTGGAAATCACCAGAGAGCTTAGGGCTTAACGTAATTTTTCAACTTACTCTCACACGTGAGGTAGGCAAAGCATTACAAGAAGATTGATTTTCTTATATCTGTTGCTTCTACTTCAATGAACAACTAGGAGATTTACTCCCATCCCTGGTAGAAATAAAGAAGAGCTTTTTTTCGAGCCTGAATGTCGCTGTCTTCCCACTGCAGGATAATGTGCCTTCTCTTGGGCATTTACACACAGCGAAGGGATGGCTTGATGTGCGCCTGGAGATATATGAAGCTGCGCTATGGCTGCAATAAAGTATTTACAGTGCGCAGTATGTTTTGAAATTATTCTGTAGGGAAAAAGACGTCATAAAATACATGTACTGTAGGAAGGGTTACGGTAACTGGAATCAATTGGAATACCAACTAAGAACTTCCACTTTTTATTTATTTTCTTTTTATAATCCCATCTGTACATGGTTGTAAGCCGTGACCGTAACCCTTCTTACAGTACATGTATTTTATGAAATCTTTTCCCGTACAGAATAATTACAAAACTCCCGGTTTGCTTATTCCGAGGGACGAAAAACCCGAGTTTCCGGTGAAAAAACCCTCTACTCCCGTATATGAGACCGGCTCACTCACCTTTCTTCGAAAGAGACCACATGAAGTCATGGACGGTCACGTCATGGACGGAAATCGAACCCAGGTCTTTACCGGATGGCATATCTCATTGCACGTATAATGAAGGAGATGTCGAAGTTCAGTACTTTTTTTTTTTTTTTTTTTGCACCATACGGTATTTAACCTTTAGCTCAGTCAGTATAGGCGAAGCCCTTTGGTCGGAAAGACCTAGGTTCGATTACTTGGTAATCATACCAGGTAGTTCTATAACCTCAGCAATTCCTGGATAAATCAACATAATTTCGCCTATTTTCAGATCTTCGTATTGCTTCTATGCATTTATTAAGGAAACTGTATTTGAACTCTTAAAACACGTATGTCACATTTTCAGGAGTAATCTTCCTATCTAATTCTCTTGGTAAAACAAGGATTACTTGCGAAATATGACTTTTATTTTATGGAAATTAGTAAAAATAGTTAGAAACATCTCTTGTGAAACATTACCACGATTTGTTTAATATGAATAAGAAATTTGCTCAAGAAATTGAATTCCAGTCTTTGTTTACGAAATCTAATTCATATGCCATTTGAATCTACAGAATCGTTGTTTACCTGCGACTTAGTAAACAAATAATTTTCTATGAGAATTTATCTTGTTTACTGAGCAATTTTCTTTACTTCTAAAAGAAATCAAAAGATTGACAAAAGCAATCTAAAATCGAGAGGAACCAATTACGAGCAAAGGCGTCGAGGGAAATTTAAGAAAGTTCTTATTTTCTCTTTCAAATATGATAATTTATTTTTTTATGCAATGATACTCTTTTAACATATATTCTTATCACTAAGGCATAAAAAGTGCTCTTCACAGTTTAACTAAATAACTAATCTAAATATTTATACTCGCGTTATACTCTACAATCCCATTTCCGTTTATCCTGGGGATAAAATCCTGTTTTCTTTCTACTGCGTAATATTCTCGTTCAGAATTACGAACATGAATTAATACTTGAATATATAATATATTTTAATGTTAAGACTGTACTAAAGCCCTTCTGTTGCTTTCCTAACCACCATACATAAATATTAGATAGCGGCGCTTACAATCCCAATTGTTACTAAAATAATTTATATTGATGCATAAATATAAAATATTACGCATCAATCATATATTTACAATGTTTGCAAGCACTAGAATAAAGACCAAGGGATAACAAGTCATATTTACAACCCTCTTCCCCCTTTTTTTTTGTTTCAAAATTACTTGTTTCATTCTCTGTATCATCTTCGTTATCCGCGTCGTTGTTCACATTTCATTATTTTTTCACTTCTTGTAAAGTGAGTTCAATTCATTATTATTTTTATTATTATTATTATTATTATTATTATTATTATGATGATGATGATGATGATGATAGGCTACACCATGAGTCCTTAAACTCATCAAGGGAGGCCCTGAATAATGATGAAAAGCTCTATCCAACATTTGCGCAGTATCTACCATACTTTGTTCCCAGTTCTCCCACCGCCAGACCTGTTCTAGCAGTGGGAGAACTAGGAGCAAAGATTAATATTTCTGTAATAATCTTGTAAAAACCCTTGAGTAATTTGTATGTCTCCATCATATCACCCCTTTTACGCCTGTCAACCAGTTTCTGTAATCCACAAATCTTCGATCTGTTCTCGTAAGGTTTATTTTACAGACCTGTTACCATGCTGGTCACTCGCCTCTGGATCCTCTCCATCAGTGGCGGCTAGTCCATAAGGGCTTCAGGACTGCATTCAATGCAGCCCTTATGGACGAGCCTTCACTGCTCTCCACCTCTTTTTCATCACCAAAAAACCCAGGCAACCAGATCTGTGTGCAGTATCAAGATGGGGTCTTATCAAGGCTCGATGAAGAAGAACAATAACCTGCTTGTCTCTGCTTCTCAAAGTATTCTTCAGTAACCAAGTAATCTGATGAGCTTCTTTTAGCCACTTTTGCTATGTGCCCTCTAAACTTTAACTCCATATTTACTAACACACCCAAATCTCTGGTTTCGTCATCCTCCTGGAATACAGTTCCACCAATGTAGTGATCAGCTGGTAATCTTTTCACCCAAAATCCATAACCTCACACTTTGCCACATTGAACTTACATCCACTCACCTGCGCCCAATCTGTCAATGTATCCAAATCATCCTGCAAAATGTTCACATCATCTGTATTACCTATTGTTCTACCCAACTTTGCGTCATTGGCAAACAACAGAACAGAATAGTTCCTCTTAGATCCTTTCCTATATCATTAATGTACAAATTAACAGCAACGACCCAAGAACAAATTCCTGTGCCAGGCCACTTGTCACAGGCCTTCTGGACTCTACTCCTGAATAAAGTACTCTCTGATATCTCTAAAATAATTGATGAATCACGATTAAACATCAAGCATGTTCCATTGAGATCACCATAATAACTAAGATGGTTGGGGAATAAGCAGTGCATTAGTTAAGGTCATCTCTTTCACAGTATTAATACTAAACTCGATGTCCTATGTTTATACAAATAACGTATTAAAGAGAATGACACTTAAAAGAACGCATAATTTTTATTCCCCAAAAGACGTACTATTGGGATTATAACATAATAAGGGAGATATTATTTTAGTTTTATTTTGGATCCCCGTTGTTATTAATCTGCCTCAGAATAAACCGATAAAATGACGGTTTATTAACAAATTCCATTACGTTATAGGCTAAAGTACACTAAATAATAAAAATAAACAAACAAACAAAAAATACTTGGAGTAAGATAAAAGTGGTTAACTATTCTAATAAACTTCTTGATGTTTATCAGAACATAAAGAAGTCCTTTCTTTACTGAAATCATTGTAGCATCCATAAAAAAAAATTCCATTTATTCACCGTACTGTACTCTTTATATTACTATCACGAGTGAGCTTGTCATGTGATCTTGCTTCCTTTGTTATAACAATATACAATTGCGTATATTATTTTTTAAATTGTTGCTTCCTCATTCCAGTAATGGATAGTTCTTTGCTAAATTAATTGTTTTTCAATTAAATGGTATCTTGAAAATATTTTTACTGCATGGTTTCACTTTTTTTAATGATTTCTAAAGAATAGAGGTGTTCAGTATCCGATGTCCTACTTATAGCATCTTTATACTGTTCTCGGTCTTCTCTTATATTCCTCATTTGTAAGTGATCTTTCAGATTTAAACTGGTAGCAATACTTCTACCGTAGTTTGTTCATCCATTTTAATATGACTAGTGTCATCTTCTCTTTTTCGTCTTGCGAAATCAACGTTTGCAGTATATAATATTCCACTGAAGAGTTATGTAAATTGGTAGTAAGCTAAGCAGCTGTTGACGTCATATAACTTCAGAAATGTTTTAAAAATATGGATGCAAAGAGTAATAGTTTAGTAGTTTCCAGAAAATGACTGTTATTATTACCGTATTATTCATACATTATTTATAAACTTTTTTTCTCTGGCTAGTGAAGTAAATAACTCTTCTAGGCAAGAAATAATTGGTCATTAGATGGGCTAGCGGAAGGCGTTTTAGACTCTTTGCATCAAACATAACGGAATGTATTTTGATTTTCTCTTGTGGAATATTGTGAGTGTGTTTGTGGCAAGTGATCGTTTCATATATAATATTTTTTTTGACATTTTAACGGGAAAAAAATGGCATTATTATCAGTTACTTTCACTCATTAATATAGGTCGAGTTTCTACGAGATATTGATATAGGGATTTCAGTTTTGTAGCTATAGGTAGTGTATACACTCATTATTATAGTTACCATCAATACGTGAAAATAGTTCACCATCGTATTTTCAGAGAAAGGTAACATTTTTTTTTCTCTTCCTGTTTCCTAGGAAGAGACGTATATTAACCATGCCTTTATAATTTTTTAATTAATGATCAAATTTTCACGTGAACACAGGGTTCAGTAGTATTATAATGCCTTTACTTACATTTAAGTTCATGCGATACCCAACCTAATCAGAGTAGCCCATCCTTCACTCGATTGCTTAGTTATCAACTTTCAAGGTTGTGGACAGCTTCCACGACGTAATTATAATCTTTAATCAAGCGAGTCTAAAAAACAATCCTCTTCATGTTACAAGCATCTTTCAAGTTGTCGGTGCTGACGGCACTTTTGAATGATGAAGAGCTTTGGTGAAGTGTTGCGGAAGGGCTTTAGTTTGCTCAAGGCAGTTCTATCCATTGTGTAACTGTTGCGAAGGGAAGACTGTTTTTGTTGCACTTTTAAGGAACGTTTTAAACGCGTTGTTTTGAAGCACTCTTATGAAGATAGAACCGCAAATAAAAAAAAATTTAAAAAAAAGAAGACCGATTAGAACGAGCTGCAACTCGTTCAGGACTGTTCGAATAAAATAGAAAAATCATATATGTGACGGATTTTTCCTTGTACAAAAAAAAAAGTTGTACAAAATTTAAGTGTGTGTGTGTGTGTGTGTGTGTGTGTGTGTGTGTGTGTGTGTGTGTGTGTGTGTGTGTGTGTGTGTGTGTGTGTGTGTGTGTGTGTGTGTGTGTGTGTGTGTGTGTGTGTGTGTGTGTGTGTGTGAATATCTTCAAAGATCTGGTCTTCTTGTCAAAAACAAAACAAAAAGTTATCCAAAATGCAAAAAAAGCACATAAATATGACTCTGAATTGCTTAGAATCTCCAATAGATGGCGCTCTCTATGACATGTTTACTTTTTTTAATTGTATGACGTCAACGAGACAACTAATCAACAACATTGAGATTTCCAGGGGTTTTTTAGATGTTTCTTGCCGAACTGATAGCAGCAGAAGGCCTTTGCAGCATCAGCGTTTCTAGGTCGAGTTTTTTTATTATTTTTTTTTTCAATTTTATTTTAAGTGCTGTGGATTGGATATGTTACCCTACCACTTTGCATAGACCGAAATTTAAATAGAATCTAATCGTCCATTTTTGAAAAAAAATTGTTACATATGCGTGTTTTAGAATTGTCTCTTACATGTCATTCCGAGGAGGAGAGTCCCTTTTTTTTTCATGTGGATACTTTTTAAACTAATTTAAGAAATGCTAATAAAATAAAACAATAAATTTCTTATTCATCTAAATAATTATTAGAGTATTCGCGTCTATCATCATCACAAATATCACCTAATGTTTTTGACCACCTAATTTATTTGTTTGCTTAAACTGGTCACAGTATTTGTTGACATACTGATTTACTATTCTTCACTTAGTCAATCATACAGTTAACGAGCTTTATATTTTGTAAAGTATTTAAATAATACGCTAAAACGACGACGTTTTAACGTATTTGAACTCGAGAGGAAAAATAAGTCCATAAAATTAGAAGTTAAATAAAACCTGAAGTGAGAACGCATTTCACACTATGCAATGATTTGTATTCTTCAAATGGTGCCACCTCTTTTCTCTTACCTGATATTTCCGAGTTCAAATTCTCATAGGTTCGATTTCTTCATAAAATGGACTACAAAACAAAAGTAATAAAAGCCAACGAAAATCCAATCTGGTTGATACAACTGCACTGATAAAGAATGACCTGTGTTCATTCTTTATCACAGCAATGTTTACTATGAAAGGCATGTTTTTATCATTGTCTGGCTCATTTCAATACTTGAAATCAATCTTCCTATTTCATGACTGGGCGTATCCCTTACGCAATCTGAAATGATAGTCCTATTTACAAAAAAAAAAAAAAAAAAAAAACAGCATGACGCGGCCCGTTAGCTCAGTTGGTTGATTTTGCCTTTCCGTTACTGGTTGTGTTCGGTGCTTGGTGGATATAACGGTTTTTGTCTTAAGGCATAAAAATATGGATGCCAATAGCGTGAAGTTACCGTTCACCTTCGAAGAAGTCTACCGCAAAAGTGCAACTGCAGTAAAAAAATACAGAAAGAATCGCTACTGAAAAGAACAAAACTCCCTAAACTCGTGGCAGAGATGGCAATACCAGCAATTCAGGAGCTAAAAGAGCGTAAGGAATCAACCGCCCAAGCTATTAAAAATTATATCGGCAATACATTTGACGTAGATGTAAAGCGATTGTCACCATATAAGAAGAGATCTCTGGTCAATGGAACTGAAAAAGGCATATTAGTAAAAGGAAAAGGTAGCGGTCGTACCTTCAAGATAGGAGTTGAGACAAAGAAAGCACTGGCTGCAAAAGCAAAAAGGCAGAAGGCACTGGTTGCTAAAGTAAAAAGGCAGAAGGTACTAGCTGCAAAAGCAAAAAGGCAGAAGGCACTGGCTGATAAAGTAAAAAAGCAGAAGGCACTGGCTGATAAAGTAAAAAAGCAGAAGGTACTGGCTGCAAAAGCAAAAAGGCAGAAGGTACTGGCTGCAAAAGCAAAAAGGCAGAAGGCACTGGCTGATAAAGTAAAAAAGCAGAAGGTACTGGCTGATAAAGTAAAAAAGCAGAAGGTACTGGCTGATAAAGTAAAAAAGCAGAAGGTACTGGCTGCTGCAAAAGCAAAAAGGCAGAAGGCACTGGCTGATAAAGTAAAAAAGCAGAAGGTACTGGCTGATAAAGTAAAAAAGCAGAAGGTACTGGCTGATAAAGTAAAAAAGCAGAAGGTACTGGCTGCTGCAAAAGCAAAAAGGCAGAAGGCACTGGCTGATAAAGTAAAAGGGCAGAAGGCACTGGCTGCAAAAGCAAAAAAAAAAAAAAAAAAGAGGATCTTCAGAAAAAAATCACCGGTTAAGAAGACTAGACCTAAGAAAATTGCCATCAAAAAGAAAGCGACAAAGTCATCCATAAAGAAAGGAAAGAAAAAGTAAGATTATATATTCGTCACTGACTGTTTTTAAAATTATAGTTAAAAGAAACGCACCTAGCATTTTTAGAAATGCTACGTTTTCAAACATGATTTGTATTATCATTTTTCAGAGCTTCCTATGTTTAGATATATCAAAATTTCAGTTGCATGTTCTATTTTCTTATTATATATATATATATTGTAAATGAAGGCATGTAAAATATAATTGTTTTGCTTACAATATGAAAAAAAAAAAAAAAAGAAAAGTTAGCTCAGTTGGCTAATAACGCGAAGGTCGTGGGTTCGATATCCACCCCACGGGCGAATTTTGTATTTCGTTCAAAACTGAGTATAACAACTTTGTCAAAGCTATTCGAAAATTATTTTATTAAATGTATTTTCTGAAGTATATAATGCATTATGTACTTCAGAAAATACATTTTTTAATTTGATGATTTCTTTTTACTAATTATAGAAGATTAACAGCATCTAAAAGCATGTTCTACTTAGCATAAATTCATGCATGCTTATGTCATAGATGTTCAAATCTTTATATCACTGAAATTAACAAATAGCTTAAAATAACGAGCCACAAAGAATATCAGATTATTAAATACTATATATCAAGACCTAACAGCCATTAAAAAATTAGAACATCAAGTTGCATTGAGAGAGGAATAAAGCAAGGAGATCCGATATCACCCAAACTTCTTTCTGCTACGTTAAGAAGAAGAAGAAAGAAAAAAAGTCTTCGTAAAATATTTACTTTCTTTGCCTTTTCGTTTATCAGTTTATTTATATGCGTACTTAAACTTATTCTAATCCCAACCCTTTTTCTGTTGTTAGTTAAACCTCGTGTTGTAAGTCTATCTAACGTAACAGTCCCTGAGCAATCGCACAATGTCAATTAAGAAATTTATTTATTCGTAAATACTGCGCCACTTAATTGATCTTTTTATGTTTGAAAGTCGGGGCAAGAAAAAATGACAAAATTAATTTAACACTTCTATACAAATTCTTTATATGCAAGTCGTGGCTCGTAACTATATTCTGTTCCCTCAGGCTCGTTAATATTTTCGGGATAGTGCATTGGCTAAGGAATGAGAACCAGGTAGTTAGAAAACAAAACCATATTTATTATCAAACTAAAAGATGTGATACAGAGCACATAAAAGTTAATTAAAGATTAACTTAATCAAAGGCACTTTAACACATAAATTTACTTGCTATCTGAGCAACAGAAACTATAATGTTTTCACTATCAGAAAAACCCTGGTTTGCCTTGATATAAAAGTGGCTTCTATGACACAACTTGGCTTACAAGCATGCATAAGTGTTCCAGGAGGGATTACATTCGACTTTCTTCCAATATATTCAAAACTTAAATGACACTAATTCAGACACTATCACAATCAACCTGTGAATTAGACATTTCACTTTTCCTGCTAGTTAACAAGTAACCTCGTTCAATCCTTTCAATTTCAGTTACATACACATAACATACTACAACAAATTAATGGCTTACTTGCTAACAATCTCGAGAGGAAAGTCCGACATGCATTCCGTTATACACATTGGAACTGGAATGTCCTTCTTCCGGTCGATCTTCGAGAATTTTTCTTCGTCGGACGCGCTGGGGTTCTGCCGTAGCTACCGGGACCCTAGAGAGAGCTGGCAGCGGTGAACATCGGGCGATGACGCGGGGAAACCAACCTCCTGGATTTCGGAAAGGAACCCCCCTAGAACAGTGGGTGAAGAGCCAAGGACCAAAAAGCCCAGAACCACGTGCTGTATTGCTTTTTATTCCATTTTCGGTCCTTTCTTCGTACTTAGGAGTATTCCAGGATTAGCCAGAAGCAATGAACGAATTGACGTCATCGCTGGCCGCTTGACCTTACGATTTTGGTGGCATTCGGCGCTAATCCGGCTTAATTCTTATTAAGCTCTTAACAAGAACTCTAAAATGCAGGTGCACTTTAACAGAAATTTATACTTTTACATTTTTATATTATTACAACTAACTAAGTACATTTTTTTATAATTTCAGACAAAAAATATTGTAAAATATTTAGCGAAAATTTCTAAAAAAAAATAATTTCTCGCGATATTTTACAGTCTTTAAAAATATGTCGTATTTTCTCTTACCGAAATAGCAAATAATAAGAAGAAGAAAAAGAAGAGGAAGAAGAAGTTCAGGAAATGTTAAAAGCCTTGACAGAGAAAGCATGGAAAAAAATAAATAAAAAGTAACATTACAAACAAAATTGATGGCCAATTTAGATCCCATTGAAACTGAAATTATCTGATAATCCTATTTAAACTGTGGGAGATTACATTTATCATAAGGAAAAGCAAGATAAAGAAATAAATAACAGAACGATACAAGGAAACAAAGCTTTCGACTGTATAAAGACTATCTGTTAGGAGATTTGCCTGATGGTTTAAGAGAAAGCTATTTAATATGTGTGTTATTCCAGAGTTTACCTATAGAAGGGAGATATTGGCAACAGCTGTAAATCAAAGATGATTTACAGCAGATGATAGATGAAGTTGAATGTAGTCTAAAGAGCCTTGGAGAGAAAAATGCTCGACATAACAAAAAAAAATGGGATAAAACGAGAAATAATAGAAATACATAGATGATTGGTTTCGAGGATATTGTGAAGTATTGCAAAGCATGTAATTGGTGTATGGAATGACCATAATTTGTTAATGCCATTTTGTGTAGAGTTTTTCATTTTTGTTAACTTTAAATATTAAATGAGAAGTTTTACAATTGCCTGGTGTGGTAGAGTAATTAGTTTGTCAATAGTTTGTTAGCATGATTAAATTAGTGGCTTTGTTGCCTTCTATTAAACTCCATCGGGCTGTAGGTTCGAATCCCACGTAAGGCATGGATGTTTGTAAAGACTCACACTCATGTATTTCTGTGACAAAAATTCCGTATCAGTGTGATATCACTCTAGAAGAAACAATGAAGTCTCAGAGATTTTTTTTTATCATTTAGTATAGTGTATCGCCCCTAGAGGGCTCTGATCACAATAGTATCCAACATTTCAAACCAAACAGAAAAATACGTGATTCAAATAAGTTATATCTCTACAATGCTCATATCTTAATAAATTTTAACATTACCTGCGAACTAGAAGAAAGAATTATGCTGCTGTTGTTGCGATATATGTTGCAGCAAACTAAAAACACCAATATAGTGTATTATTTTGAAAGAAGACGCATGTGTTTGGTAATTATTAAGAAAGTTATCAGCAATCATGAATACTTGAAGATATTTTTAAGAATTTCAATACGCATATAAACAATAAAATCAAAATATTTTATTTGAATATATTTTCTGAAGTGTATAATGTTTTTTTACAAAATACAGAATATTATAATTTTTATTTTGGACGGTTTCTTTTTTTTAATCATAAAAAGTTGACTGCATCTAAAAGTATATGTTTTACTAAGGCACCAATTATGGCATGCTTCTTTCTTGGATGTTAAAATCTTCCACTATCTCCAAATATTTCTATAACTCTAAACACTTTTCTTCCAATAGTAATAAAAAATGCATTAATATTTTAATTGCGGCGTTAAGTATAAAATAATAATCACTCCCGAAATCAATCAGGACATGTCGAATTGTGTTTGTTAACGAGTAAACGCTATACGAAGTATTTAAAAGACATGTAGTAACTTTACATCAATATTTTAAGACTTTATTCTTAAGACCATACCAAGTTTAAAATGTCGTGTGAAGAAGTGTCCGATTTTCAATAGTTAACAGATATGGCTATTTGAAAATAAATTCGAATTGCCTAGAACAATTCAATTAAAGATGAGTTAAAAAGATTGATACGGGAGCTGAATGGTTTTTACTTCCAATTCGGGTTTATGAGAGAGAAAAAAATACCTGTAGCCTGATGATCTCAGTTATCTACACAATTCTACGTCATTGACATTCATTCACTCATGTCTAAAGTGCTAAAATCATCAATTTCTTATCCGATCTGACAACCCGCCCGCCCCTTGGATACAGGTCATCTTTTGATGAATGTAATCTCTCACAAAAAATCTAATAATTTCGTTACAGGAGAGAGAGAGAGGGGGGGGGGGGGACATGTTTATAATAATTTAACAGCCGCTCGAAAGAAATGTGTTAATATTTATAACACTTCATGCATACGTAGCACACGGAGACGATATTCAGTATTCGATAGAAGCAAGGAAAGACTAAAGGGGGGGGAGGGAAGAGGAAATAAATGTGCATTCATTCTATTAATGCACTTCTGTTTTATGTAAACAGTTCACTACATACGTTGAACCTTGTTAAACTGCCATCCTAAACCTACAATAAATAAGATTCCATATTCTAAATTTCATTAAAATTCATCAAGAGGATTAAATGAAATGCTAGCAATGAATAATAACCAGGACTTAATATTTAATCGATGCTACTAATTTTACCAAAAAAGAATAACTTCCATTCAAGTTATATTTTGCTTTCGTGACTTAATCGAAAGCACCACAGATACTTCCTCTGGTGGGACAGATTTAGAATCAAATCTGCAACAGTGCGAGGATTTTTTTTTTTTTTAGTAGGAAATGAAAGAGATGAAAAATTACAACTATGAGAGGTTTCCGAAAATTAAGTAATACTTTTTTTTTCTCCTCGAGGTGGTTTAATAATAGGAAGTTGAAATTATAAACCAAGAAATAAGTGAACATAAGTGTACTACTTCTCGACAAAGTCTCCAAATTTATTGATGCACTTGTCCCAACTATAGATCAGTTTATCAATATCAGTGCTGAAGAAGTCATCCAGTAACCAACATTGCACCGCCTGATGAACTTCCTCTTTCGTAGTAAATTGCCTCCTAGAAAGGTGTTTCTTAAGGGGGACGAACAAACGGAAGTCTAAAGGAGCTAAGTCTGGACTACCGGGGTGGGGGTAGAGTTTTCCAACGATTACAGCGCAACTATTCACGAGTGGTGTATGCGCAGTGCATCGAAATCACACCACTTGTCAGGAGTCCTGGTCGCCTGCGTCGAATGTTGGCTTTCAGTTTGTCCAACGTTGTACAATAAAGATATGCATTGAAGTCGGCAAGAAGTCCACCAACAGAATGCCTTGGCGATCCCGAAACACTGTACCCATGACTTTTCCGACTATGGGAATAGTTTTTAATTTTTTTTACACACAGAGATTGCGGACATTTCCAGGTCATGTAGTTTTGCTTGCTCTCCGGGATAAAAATGATGAACCCACGTTTCGTCTTCTGTGATTAGGCGAACGAGAAAAGCCTCACCTTTGTCGCTGTATCGCAAACACATCCCCATGCGTGTTGACTTGTGCTCCTCTGACACGGAGTTCCCATCAGGAGCACACCTTTCGAAAAGTGTGCTTCCGTGAACATCGAAAGGCGTGAACAATTTCATAAAGAGTGGATTTACTCAAGTTCACCACTTGTGCAATTTCACGCGGTTTCACTCTCCGGTCTTCAAGAACGATGTCCTTAATGCGCGAGATGTTTTCTTCTGTCTTGCTCGATTAAGACCTGCCAATTTTAAATTCATTGCACCAAAAACACGCCCGCTTCTTTGCCATCACCTTTTCGCCATACACGGCAACCAGTTCACGGTAACGTAATGAAACCCCTTTTGCTTGCAAAAGCAAAAAAAAAAAAAAAAAAAAAAAAAAAAAACGAATAATTTCACGGGCAAGTGTTTTGGAAGTAGCCTCCGTCTTGTCGCCTTGAAGCGACAGTAGCGCCACATTGCAATGGCAGTTGTTTTGAATGTTATTAACGGGTATATTCTGTCCACTGTTTTTTATCTCATTCCTTTCACCATTATTAAGAAAAAAAAATTGGTTACCTTACTTTTCGGAAACCCTTCGTATATATTATACAAGAGTCAGTTTACTTTTAGCATACTCTGTCGTCTGTATGCACTGTTATATCACAACATACGGAGCTTCCGTTAACAAAATTTAAGATCAGACTCTCATACGAAAAGTCTATAAAAAGTGAACATCGATGTTGTGTGTGGAGATGGGTTTGGGATAAGTTAAAGAGGAAAAAAAATCTATTGATGTGTTCGCTGGTCATTAATTAGCTGGTGCATCTCCAGGTGGCAAAGAAGGAAGGCGACGATAATAACTTCATGATTTTCGAAAGAAATAAAGTAGCAGTAATTGGACGATAGTTTGTTGGATGACACTTGTCACTTTTTCCCCCCTTAATTGGCTGAAAAGGGGCTTATTTTCAAGCTGAGAAATAGATACTAAGTGGGGTTAAAAAATAAGATTCAAAAGGCGATATAGAATAGATATTAATGCTAGCATGAAAGTGTTTAGCACAATCAGGTCCTGACGACTACCTGTTGGTGTCTCTAAACTATTCTCGTTTGATTCTGACGAAGGACCAACGAAGGCATGAAATGAGTGAGTTCGTTTGATAATATTGAAGGTAACTTGCTGTGATCGTCCGTGCAGGAGTTGAAGGAAAAGATTAATTCCAGGAGATTTGACTTACCTTTGGGTATTACTACGATCGTAATATCAGAAAGTGAGTGAGGTGAGAGCATGGGACAGCAGAAGTTAAAACCAATGGCCCGAAAATATACAAGTATCATTTAAGCAGACACTAGTGTCCTGCAATAGCGTTTGTCTTTCTTTTTCTTTTCGTTTAGTTAATTTGCAAAATTAAATTATAAGAAACTTTATACAATAAAAATAACTTGATAGAATTGGCATGATACTGAAAATTAAAGTATCCATAACACGATCTACAGTCCTCTCTCTCTCTCTCTCTCTCTCTCTTAAAAAATATAAAAAAATTAATTTAAAACGTTTAATGAAGATGAAATAGGATTTTAAGCCTCATTCAGCGAATGATGAGCTATTAAAGAATCATATCACACTCAGGTCTCCTCGTCACCAATTATTAAAATTGTGAAACAGCAATAAACATATTTCATGGTGTGTTTTTTTTTTGAGTATTTTGCTTTTTTTATGTTTGTTCCATTGCTTAATTTTACTGGCAATTCAATTTTTAGCAACATTAAATTACCACGTCTTAGCGAAAAGGATAGTAAAAATCCGAATTTTTTTTTCCACATTTTTTTAAATTTTTTTTTCTGCTAACATGGCTAATCCTATTAAGGAACATGGAAGTCCACCTGAGTTAACTGACTTCTCCCAGCAGAGTATCGGGTTATGATAACCATAATCGCAATGAAAACAACCTTTCCAGGTCATTTTTAGTTCCTGTGAGTATTCCGGCTTCAAAACTGTTTCCCACCCATCTTTCTCCGCTAACCATTTGTGTTTGGTTTGTCGCTAAGAAAACAAACGCACACTCGTTATGCATCCATAAATGTAAAAGGTTGTTTATCTTAAACTATTTTCTTCGTTTTCTCTCTTAGTAGGCAGAGCATTTTAATGAGGAGCAGATATGCCACATGCACACAGCTGTTTTTTGTTGTTGTTTTTTTTCCCTGTAATTGTAGTAGGAAAGGTTTCCTGTTTCACAGTTCCTCCCCCTTACTGTACTGCTGAACTTGCCAGCTGGCTTCCACTCTCAGCGCTGTGTGTGTTCGAAGTACGTGTAAGTGAGTGACGCAGATAACAGCAGTCACACAACTCCCTTCAAGTTTGGATCATTTCCGGAGGTCGAGTTTACAACATGAGAGGATATTGTGAAAACCTATGACATGGCCCGTTAGCTCAGTTGGTTAGAGCGTCGTGCTAATAACGCGAAGGTCGCGGGTTCGATCCCCCCACGGGCCAGTGTTTTTTTCATTTTCAATATTTTATTTTACATTAAAAAAAAAGAATTATATATACAATAAATTACAGTCTTCTTAATTTAGATTTTTAATATTTTATTTTACATTAAAAAAGAATTATATACACAATAAATCACAGTCTTCCCAATTTAAATAAATAGAAATAGTAACCACACTTACATTTTTAAGTTCTTAAAAGAACTGGGAGATGGACTGAGTCCTTGATTCTTCATCCCTTCATCTGAACGAAGAAAATCTGTGAGAATGGGGCTAAATTGAGCTAAAAGCCCTAGTCATGGCTGGGTAACGGCAATAGCCGAGCCTCAGTTAAAACTTCATTGGCTACAGCATTGCCATTCGTTACCCTGAATTTTTATTCAGTTCCTTCATCTCATTCCTTCTTGACATTCCTAAAATGCTCCTTTATATATATTTAAATTATGTTTATATTAAATCGGTGTATTTAATTTGATAAGAATTTTCAAATATATTTCTTAATATCATTAAAAATAAAAAAAATTAAAAGTAATAATAATTGTTTACATACTTATTTATAGAAATATTTAGTAAACTCTTAGTCATCAAAAAATAAATTAGCATTCCTTTATTGCTACAAAAAAGCTTTACTTTGTAACATTATTTCTTTACTATTATCTGTTGAGAATTCTTCTTGTCGTGAAACCTATATTATAAAATCATTAGCTTTTGTATTTCTTCATTTTTGATAGCCAATAACCCAGAACAAGCAACACAGAAATGAGTATATTGGGTGTGCATTTAATCAAGAATGCATGAATACCTATTGAACTCTCAGAGATCAATTTCAGCTAGTGGAAATGCAAATCGATAATATTAATTGTTAATATAACTCAAAAACCAGGCATAGTTAATCGACCATCAAATAAACTATGTTTGGGACTTTACCAAATTAGGACTTTTTCAACTAGGATGATTTTACGACTTTTCTATAATAATAATAATAAATCATTCCACACAAAAACAAGAACATTAGCGTCATCATATGCCGGAACTCTCACACATTTTTCAACTCTGGTAAGTAAAGAGAAATTCTAAGTGTTAAAGTCGAAGAGTATATTATGTCTGTAAAGTGTGTGCAATTCATCTGGCTGATTTGTCTCTTTTGTGTCATCAAATGGGTAGCGTAACCACTCTCCAAGTGGTTACGCTAACCACTTGGTCAACCAAGCCAGTTAAATGAGTATTTTTAAAACGTATCTGGTTGGATGCTATTGTACAAGAAGGTTACTTACAAGATTCGACTTTTAATCGTTTATATTACTGTCTTCTACAAAACACAATTTGTACATCTAGTTATGTCAGCTAGAAACCTTCATCGGAATTTAAAAAAAAAAAAAAAAAAAAATTAAGTAAGTCACACAGAGCTAAATATACACATCTGTAGTGTTCCGTTTTTGAAAAATGTCACCAACATTGCAAAATTAACTCGTACGAATCATTGGAAATTCTAACAATTGTCTACCATCTCATATACAATCAATCCATCATCAACTTGTTTTAACTTGTTTAAATCCGTGAAAGCATGTTCCTCTATTACAAGAACGAGTAGATGGTTCTCATGGAAATATAGACCAGGACCGATTTGGATACTCATTAGAGAGATCGTATTTCTGGGAATAAAGTATCCAGTTATGTGCTTTTTGTTCCCAGAAATACGGACGTTAAACTCATAATCGTACTTTATTTCGAGTTAATTCTATTCAATCTTGATCTTCTAATTCTTGATGTTTAGCTTTGTTTATTTATTTATTTATTTCAAACACTCTGAGTAAATGATCGGCCTTGCACATTTAACGCTTCCTACAATGATCCCAGAAGACTTCATTTATAACGGAGTCTAAAACTTTGAGAAAGGGAAAAACAGATTTCTCGTCTGAATTTTCGTCTGAGCTTTTCTTTCCATCTAGGAATCCTTGCAAGAAATACGATGTTTAGATCATAATAATAGTTAGTTATCCTCCGTCTCTCTCTCTCTCTCTCTCTCTCTCTCTCTCTCTCTCTCTCTCTCTCTCTCTCTCTTTCTTTCTTTCTCTCGCTCTCTCTCTCTCTCTCTCTCTCTATATATATATATATATGAAAGTAGTCTTTTTAATATTCTAATACTCTAACGTACTTTAGATAGCCTTTATACTGCGTCTCGCAAACCATGATTATTGATTTTTCTATGTCGTTTCAAACCTGATTGATTGTTTCTAAATCGATTATGCTAAAAGCAAATATAAACCGAATGTACTTAGGCATAATTTCCAGCTGAAGCCAGATTCTTCCAGCGGAAGAATCTACATAGAATGAGGTTAGACTTTTATCTCCAAGTAAGACTTTCCCTTTATCACGAACACTGTTTTAAAATTTTTAAAACATCGCAAACATTTTTTAATGACATACTGGCACTCTATTTACTCTCCATACTGGATTTGACTATATTATAACTTGAATAGACTACAAAAATTTTGATTAGATTTAAACTCATTTTATTTATTTACTTTATTAACTTTTATTAAAACAAAAGGATATTTTATTGATAATTTAATTTATTTTAATATTTATAATTTAATTTCTTCTTCTTCTTCTTTGGCCTTGGCCTCCCATTTTTGAGTTTCATAACTCACTATGATGTAGGGTCGTTACCCCCACGCTCACAACCATGTGTAATTGTCTGTGAAGCGTTGTGTTCTTAAGACCGGTTTGCCTGCTTTACGGAAGGAAAAACTCCTAGATAAACTGGGTAGAAAAACCCTGCAGTTCACGCCCAAGACCGGCTAACTTGGCTATGTCTGAGAAAGATCCTTAGCTCCTCACGTCAGCGACGATAATCGAACGCAGGACACACTCTTTTCTCAGGCATATGGTTGCGGAGCGCGTACCTTCTCGGCTAACCGCGCGGACTATAATTTAATTAATCTTTTTTTTTTTTTAAATAAAAGAAAACGCCATTTTTTTTTTTTTTAATAAATGCACTAAGTGTATTCTTATTAAGTATTGTATTGTAAACATATTAACATTAAAGTAATAATATTAACATGTATTAATGTTATTACTAATATTATTACTGGTCTCTAGAACAGGTTTTCCGAATAATGTGAAAAATACAAATATATATATATATATATATATATAACCCGATCACTCAGAAATCTCTTTCTGAGTGATCGGGTTTCTTATCATCGTGTTGTGGAAGATGGGTTCCATGAGGATTTCAGGAAGGGATGCTGTCTTCACCGTGTGCTGGAGGTTTAGCTTCTTCCATCTTCGAAGGGCATCTTTGTAGAAGTTTGTTAGATTCACTGGCACGTACGCTGTTTTCATTCTTAAGGTTGTGGGGAGAGAGAGAGAGACCTCTAGTGGCAGAAGTGAAAATACATTCAGTGATGCATTTGTGTGCTATTTCCTGTTGTAGGGTATTAAGGAGAAATCGAGTGCGGGACGTTATTATCCTGTTGTCAATGGAGGTCAAGTTTTGTCCTCCATCTTTGAGAGAAGTACATAGCCTTGGAATAAGAAAGCCAGTTTGTTTTGTTCCATATGAATCGATAGATGGTTGACTTTATTTGTTTGATGAATTGCACTGGTGGCGTGAGAATCTTTAGTGTATGCCAAAGGACGCTGGCGGCTATTTGGTTAACGATTATTGTTCTCCCTCTTGTGGAGGCAGAGGCTCGTATTACTGCCCACTTTCCTAGTACTTGCTTGAAACGTTTGTTTAATGTTTCCCAGTTCTTATCCACATAAGAGGGCGAGTTTCCTAGGTAAATCCCCAGGAATTTGTTTCCCTCTGCGAACCAGTTACCAGACATTGGGGAATCGGTTCGGTTTGTCCATTTGCCACACCAATTAATTCTATCTTTTGTGAGGGGTTGTGTGGCACAGAGCTTTCTTCCAGTATAGTTAAGCTTTCCATACACCAAATAAATCAGTTGCATTTCTTCCTAATCAGAGAACTCTAAGGATATGTCAAGAACTCGTAGATTCCTGTTTAAATAGATTTACACTATCTACCAATTGTCCAGACAGCCCTGTTATTTGAAGTTATGAAACATTCTAGGTTTGTTAATAACAAACCTGGTATAGCAACACGATGCAAAAGGTGGTATCGCAATACGACGTGAACTCAGTCACTTCGAGAGAGGTATCATTGTGAGCTGTCACATTGGTGGCACGACTATATGTGCCATTGCCGCTCAACTGGATCATCCAAAATCAACGGATAGCGATGTAATCAACAAATGGAGACATTCTGGCATCACTAGTGCAGGAAAGCATCCAGGATGGTTGCCGAAAATGACTGACAGGGACAGGAGGGTGTTAAAACGGGTGGGACGGAAAAACGGGCTACAATCGGCACAAGCCATCCGTGGTGAGTTCCAGAGCGCCAGTAGCAACATGGTGAGCACTAATACTGTACGAAACTAACTCCATTTACTGGGTTTCTACGGAAGAACAGCGCCACACAAGCCGAACATCACAACAACAAGGCTGTTCGTCTAGTCTGATGCAAAGAGCATGTGAACTGAACAATTGACTAGTGGAAAACGGTACTCTGGGGCGATGAATCAAGGTTCACCCGTTACCAGTCTGATGGCAGGGTGTGGAGGCGTGTTACCAGGCTGAACCCCACACCATTACTCCTAGCAATAGTGTGGGGTGCATTCAGCTGGTTTGGAGTGGAACCACTGGTCGTTGTCCGTGGTTCCACGAAGGTGGCTCAGTATCTTGATATTCTGGATAATCAGGTGCTGCCTACACTGTGGAGTTTTTATGTAACGGACTATTGTTACTATCAAGACCACAAAGCTGTTATGGAATGGTATGAAGAGATGGATGTAAAACGATTGTGCTGGCCTGCACAGAAGCCTGACTTCAACCACATTGAACACCTATGGGACGAATTGGAGCGGGGTGAGTCCAGAGCAGCACGTTCTCGATCTGTCGCTGAACTCAATGCTGCTTTGATGGAGGAATGGAGACAAATTCCACTTGATGCCTGCCGCACATTTGTTGAAAGTCTTCCTCAAAGGGTGCAGGAGGTGATGAAAGCAAATGTGGACATACCCGATATTAAGGTTCCCTTGCTGGTATCAATTGTAAATTACTAAAGTATCAGACATTTTTGTTGGTAGATTGTGTGTGTGTGGGGGGGGGGGGGGATTCTTATACCCTCACAGTACTGATTGCACTATAGACTTTTACAATCTTTCGTGAACGGGATTCATATATAAAAGGTATCACTTCTGTTAGTAAAATTTGTTTATTGATGTTTTTATTTTTATATTATTATGCTAATGCTTTATTTACATATTACGTATTATTTAGTATCATTTTATTTCAATTGGAGAAAATAAGCAGCTACTTTCTGCTACGTTTATTCTATCAATGTCAATTTTATATATGGTGCAAAATTTTTAAGTTATATTCTATAATTTTAGAAATTTGGAGAATACTTTAAAGTATCTAAATTATTGAACATAAATTTCAAGTAATATATTTGTTTCGATTAAAAAAAAGTAAGATAAATTAGATTATTGTACTTTGTAAAAGTATACATACATAACATCTTATCCGTCTCGTTTTATAGCTATAGGGAACACCACTTAGAAAATATTTAATTTTTTTTTTTTAAATGCAAATACCTTCAACTCACGTATCTAAAACGAAGATCAAACTCTTCAGTCTGTCTAAAAATTAATCAAAAAATCAAATCTAATAAAAAAATAAATAAATAAAGTGGCTATTGTGAATACTTTGTGTTCTGCTTAGTATTTTCTCACAATTTTACCTTCTGAAACTTTTTTTTTATTTATTTAAAGCGTAGTTGTGATGAACCCGGGTTTTAAAAGACTGTCATTTTTTGATGGTGCGAAAAGCGCACAACACACCAATAACATTTTGCGAGACATAATCCAAACTGCAACTTTGTAATGAGTAGCGAATGATTCTCGGATTAATCTGGTGGAAGAACTTTGCAACGATCGCAATAATTTCTTCTTCTGATAAGTCAAGCAACTTCATGAATACGCATTGTACAGTTTTTGGAAACATTTCAAAATCATTTTGTAGATAAAATGTTTATTATCTTCTCCAAATTCAGTTTAAATGTTCTTAAAATCTTCAAATCTGTATTTCATTAACTTCCTCTTTAACTTGGGAGGGGAGATAGGGAGCATTTGAGTTGAATCAATTATGGTTACGAAAATTTATTTTCGTAACTATTATATATATATATATATATAATGCTTTTCATATTCCCCGTTATCTGTAGAAGAAAATGTATGGATAGGATAATATAAGGCTATAAGTTCTTATCATGGCAGGAGGGTTTTAGTCGCCTCGTACGACATGCATGGGCTACAGTGGAGTTATTCTTATCCCGGTCACCACACAGGGTTTTTATAAATTTTATATTTTCATTATATGAAAATATTATCGGTGTTTTTTAAATATTATTGAAATTTTAGCAAAAAAAAAATTATTTATTTTGATTAAAATTTTGAGGTTACAAGCTATGTTTATAAACAAATTTATTAAAAATAATAATTTATTATTGTTTCTATGTAAAATAAAATAAACTGTATACTATTAAACTCATAAAACTGATATGCATTATATCAATCCGTCTAAGACTATCAACAGGATGCCCTCTCTATTTCTTTTCCATTGATATAGAGAGGAAATTACGTCTTTTTGCATTTAGAGTTAGGGAAAAATCTAAGAATTTTGCATGTATATTTGGATCATATCCATGGATTCTTAAATCATTTGAAATATTCTGCATGCACTATTTTTGCTCTTCTATTATCAACCTCAGGTAGCGCAGTTCATGACACTTATTACAAAAGATAAGCATGAGAAAACATTACGAGATAGATAAAACATTTCCAGCACGTCAGGATAAAAAAAAAAAGGCAGCATAGATCAAGATCAATCTTTCGCATGACAAATAGTCCACCAAATAGTTTGTTTAGAAACAGAAATGCTGTATATTGATCATAAACGCTTTATAAGACAACTTAATTTATCAGAAATTCTCCTTACCTCCACGATGTCCCACGATTTATGAAACTTGTTGGGTTATATTGTTTATTTTAATAAATCTTTACACAATGGCAGTGTTTCACAATGCATCCATTTTGACCATTTTGAATAAACCAGCAATTTTAATCTAATCACTTGGTTAAATGGAGCGCATCTCTTGTGTTCAATTTACAAGGTGGGTTCAAATCCCACTGTATCATGGCGATTTCTTTCTATCTTCACAAAGGAAGGCTGAAATAGCTTGACATCATTTTAGTCTTAAGGCATTTTCTGGTTTATCTACTCCTCACTCCACTGCTCTATGGATTTCTAACCTTTCGTGAATGGGACGAATTAAAATACTCTCAAATGTCTTTAACATAACATTATATGGAGTTTTTATTATTATTTTTAAGTGATAAATGCATAGCTAACTGTCAGGTATTATATGTAGACGAGAGCTTACGTGAGCTGTCATCTCTCAACAAACTATAATTCTCCAAATTAGCTACAACTCTAGAACCTCCTTGGCTCAGTCGGTATAGACGAAGCCCTTTGGACGGAAAAACCTGGGTTCGATTCCCGTCAATAACGTGAGGAACCGTTATCTGGTCTCTTTCGACTAAAGTGAGTTAGCCGGTCTCATAGAGGTAGGAGATTTTTTCACCCGGAAACTCGTGTTTTTCGTCCCCCACAAACTGACCCCGTGAACACACGCATCGACAGACATAGGATACACCGCGAGGCATAGGGCTGATCACCTTATCCTCGGGACAGGTACGGTTTGGAAGGGCTTAGGATAACTCCGTAACAGGCTATTAAGCCTAATACGCTTGTGAGGCAGTTCTGTACGTATATTGCATTTGCACTTCCAATTATCAATAAAGGAATTAATAGCACAAATACATACATAGGTACCGGATGAATACAAGCATGAGTTATTCTCTCTCCTCTGGTAAATTTGGCAGAAAGATTAAACAAACTGTACGAAACTTGGACCATTGTAATCGTCAACATTCTACCAAGACAATACGCTATGACAAAATAATCAATTTCTTCAAAATAAGTCATGTGTTTAACGTGACCCGCATATACAGAAACCTGGATAAACATTGTTTCTAATTCCATTATCGGATTTCTAAGCAGGTCTCTCAGAATCACAACATTTAATAGAAGATAAATAAGCTAAAAGACTTTTACAAGTTTTCTTTATATTCGTCACCAAATGAGAAATGTCCTTCACAAATGTGCGGATAGATATGAGAAAAAGGTTGTGTCAGGGAAGAATTCATAGAATTACTCTTTAGGCAACATTGGAAGAAACTCGTTCTGCTAGAAAATAAGATCTAGTAATAACATCTGAGAATCTGACTATAATCGAGGTAACTATTTCTTCCGGTTGGTGAAAAACGATCTCTGACAACCACAACCTGGTGAGTTAAGTAAAATCAGATTATGAAAGAAGCTAGGCTGAGGCTAAAGGAAATCCAAGAGAGTGCTTTTCGCTATATGATGAATAAAAGGGAGAATAGTCGTGGTTAGATAAGCTTAGTAAATACAGATGGCAATAAAGTGTGTAGAAATAACTGGGTTATTAAGTAATCATTTGGGTGTGATAGTTCTGTGGAAGCTGAATGGATCTGGATGAAATGATAGACACGGAAGAGGTAGAGATGTTATAAATATTGCTAGAGCTTGATGCTAACACTGCAGTTGGTTTAGATGAGATGTTAGTACGTTTGTTAAGGAATGTGCTAGAGAATTAACAATGTCCCTAACCTGAAAGAAAGGCAAGATAATTCCACTATACAAGAGAGGAGATAGAACTTATGTATCTAATTATAGACTAATCCGTATCTCGAGTAGTTATTAAGGTATTAGAGAAGCTGGTAAGGAACCTGATCCAGAAGTGGATAGATAATACTTGGATATCTTATAGGACAGCATGGATTTGTGAAAGGCATGTCCTGTTTTATGTTCGCCCACAGTTTGTAGATCTCTGCTTGGCGTCTTGCCAAGAACAGTCGATTCATGCTGAAGGGGAAAAAGAAATGAAGGACGTACGAATTGGTCGCCAACACGCGAAATCACGTGCTTTATAGGTAAAATTTTCCAACTGTTATACAAGCAACATAGTTAACTACAATGATCATAAAAGAGAAGTTAATTTTCCGACGTGTAATAATAAACAACTCATCCCACAATACGGACTGATTACTTTATTATCGGAATGGATTCTCCTCCTGTTGACATGCGCAGAATTGTCGAAGGGTCTCGAATCTGTGGGCGTACTGTACTCACATTTTACAATAGAGTAAAAGTGGGTTGGATAAAGGGAATGGATATGCAATGATCCTTTTCTATTTTTGATCAAGGCATCTGACAGAATTTCATACAGGTTGTACAAACTCAGTAGGGATGTGTTGCAAAATAGGCTTGCCACATGGATTGAAGTGGGGTTATCTTACAGGTATCAGAGAGTAATATATGAAGATGCTGAATCTAAGAGAACGAGGGCAACCAGTGGGATGTGCTTAAACCATTTCTTTTTAACTGGTACATTAATGAACATGGGAATGGTTTGGAAGGAAACATTCAATTACAGGCGGATTACGGTAAGCTGAGTCTGGGATCAAGGGACATTTCTGATATAGAATCTTTGCAGAATGACTTGAACAGACTGATTCTATGGGCAAACGTTAGTCAGGGCCAGTTTAATGTTGCTAATTGCAAGGTCATGAAAAAAGGCTGAGGCCATAGCAGAATTAGTATTATATTAATATTAATATCAATTTGCTGCAAATGACTGATAATTCTAGCAGAGCATCAAAACTGTGAATAGGAAATGGAAAATTACCACATTTCAAAGTAATCACTTACTCTTAATTTTTTAAGAAATACTATAGAAAAGAATTAAAGGTGTGTTAACAAAATTCATTATATAATTCAAAATAAAAGTTTTTGTTTAATATTTTTATTAAATATATGGAAGTTCTATAATTTTAATGTATATAATATATAATTTCTAGGTTCGAATCTAGAAAATATAAGGATGACAGATTCTTTTTTCCTTACAAACAACAGACCAGTCACAAAACCCAAGCAATTGATAGATGTTATTACAGTATCGTGTAATAATTATCTGTCAATTGAGTGGAGTGGGCATTTGACTTTTTTTTCCCTCAATGAAGGAGAACTGTCGTGCTGTAAAATATTGGTTTGTGTTGCAAGATGAAAACAGGATCTTTCCCAGTGAGAAAACAGTCCCACTGAGACTGACCGATCCCGCAAAGAACTAATTTGAATAATTCCTTGTATGAAAAGTTTATTCTCTATCAAACTAAGACTTTACAAGTCGCAAAACGAAGCCACACGTACAAAACTGAAAGGGAAACATCTCTTTTTCAAGAGTTTATAGAAGGGTAGCAAATCAAAATGTTTACTGAACACTCGCCGGCCATCTAAACTTAGATTGCGGAAAGTGAAACAGTTGAAGAAGTTTGGTATGTGCGAAGAATACCAAATGAGTTAAGTAACGAACGAAGGGAAGTTACAGATTAAGGATGAAATTTGGCATCGGTGAGTCGACACGGTTAATACGTTGTTTCAGTGATCATGGCACCGAAGCGTAGAAAGAAGAGGCTCGGTAACGGGGGGGGGGGGGGGTGCAGAACGCTCTTCCTTTAGGAAGCGCTGTGCTGAAAAGATAACTAGCATGCAGCGAAGAAAAACATAAAAGTAGTGGTCTAACCACTAATCACGTTCGATACCCAACCGGAAGTGCAGCGCATGACCCAAGTGAAAATGTTTGTCTCAACATTCGAGCATTTTCTTGAACAGAATCGCAAATCATTTCTCCCCAAGTCTTTGTGTAGCTATTCGCTTCTTCTCTGCTAAATTCCAAGACAAAAATTTAAGATACAGAATCTAGATTATGGAAAGTTTTTGCACAAAAAATAGTGATACTTGCAGACTAAGCGGCATTAGAATTTTAATTTAAAGAAAGCCCATGCAAAAAGAGCAGTCAAGATCGAGCACACAGCCCTAATGCTATTAATGAGCTTCTATAAAACGTACTCTGTTTTGAAATTCCTAGCCAAGCAACTATCTTTGTGTGTGTGTGTGTGTGTGTGTGTGTGTGTGTGTGTGTGTGTGTGTGTGTGTGTGTGTGTGTGTGTGTGTGTGTGTGTGTGTGTGTGTGTGTGTGTGTGTGTGTGTGTGTGTGTGTGTGTGTGTGTGTGTGTGTGTGTGTGTGTGTGTGTGTGTGTGAAATTTTATTCCTTCATTTTTGTAACAGTGAAATGGAACGCGAAAAACTCTCCTATCACAACATCGCCAAATTCTTTAAACCTTCTTTCAAAATCGGTGTAAGATATATAAAGGATCTTCCCATGGACATTTTATGATCTTGGCACGGAAACGAGAAGACTTATTTTTCATGTTCTCTTCGAGAGTTTCATTTATTTATGGTTGGAAAAACGTATATTCGAATTCCGTCTAGAATGCGAAGAAACTTTTATAAGGGCTTTTCGACCTAAGGTGAGTTAGCCAGTTTCATAGGGTTTTCTTCCCAAAATCTTGATTGTTCACCCCGCAGAAGAGGCAAACCAACCTGAACATAATCAATACACATAATACACTGGCTCACAGACTTAGTTACTTCGTTTATAATTCCCAAATTCAAAATTCCTCTTGTAAGATAGAAAAAAATCCAGTGTTTAGGGACAGGCACTTCTGATAATACAATGTTGCGCACTTTATATTAATTATTCTATTCGACGTGACTCAACAAACGAGTGTATGGCCCAAAATCAACGCACTGGTGAAGGGTTAAAGGTGATTTTATTTTTAAACGGAATGAGTTCAGGAAGAAGTAGAAGAATATTAACATATTCTATAGTTGAACAGACAGGAGTTCCTGTATATTGAACTTATATGCAATTCTTCGTCATCTTTTAAACATCACAAGTCACTTTATGAAGTTTCTTGTTAATTCCCGATCAAGTCATCATAGCAGTAAAGTACACGAATATAGCTGTAAGTCATTCACTTTTTCTGTCTCTTATTCTGTGCGAATGAGAGACAGAAAAGTTTTCTTTCTTTCTCTTTCCCATCCTTATATATAAAATCTCTGATGTCATAGTAAGAAAGTAACACATGTGGTGTTTCTAATTTTGCTGGGTTAGTAGCTCGAGTAATATAAAACGCCCCCCCCTCCTGCCTTCCCACCCCATCGTCCGTCCATTGGCGTCTATATATATCTTCGAATGTTCTCCTTTGGCACACTTCACCTTGACTGTCTTCCAGATGTTCACGTTTGCTTGGCAATCTCTCTGTCTCTCTTTCTCTCTCTTCCATCCACAGCTGTTTCTTTGACGATGGCGTTCTCTCCTACGAACTGATGACGCTAATGGTAGATCGTAGAATGTCTGCGCCGTTCTTTTCATATCATCTCACAGCGAGTACATCTTTTGTTCGTAATACAAAATTAGTTATTTGTTGCCTACCTTTTAGATTTCCTGAGAGCTATTCAATGCTTATTTTCGAATATTTCGTCGCTAATAAAGGCTAATACATTAACAATCAGATGTTTCTCGCTTTGATTGAGACTATTCAAGTCTAGCAACTGTTTATTGCATGTGAAATTTGTTACAGTGCCATCTAGTGGAAATATCTTTTAACTTATCAATTAAAGAAAATCGTATGTACCAAGTAATTTAAACAGATTACAAGCACATTCATGTTAATGTACTGCAAACAAGTTGACAATTATTTCCTTTCATACGAATACATTCTCTTGCATAACATCACTTATGTTATACAATAGACTAATCAGTAAGCCTATGTACAGACAATAAAGGAATTGTCACAGCGCGTGCACGAATTCTCTCTCTCTCCTTCTCTCTCTCTCTCTCTCTCTCTCTTACACACACACACACACACACACACACATACACACACACAGACGTGCATTTAAACTATGGCATTTTAACTTATCATTTATAAAAATAACTCATAAACAAAAAATTTATTTCTTGCCTTGCGAAACATTGAGAGGTGGCCACCTACAATGGTGGTAGATTACCTGCAGAACAACCGAATATCTGTGCTTTCTTCTGAAGAGGTTTCGCCATTGTTGCCTCCACGTCAGTTACACCTATAGTAAAAATCATTTTGTCATGAAAAACACGCTTTTCTTCTTTCATATCTGTTCTTCTTTCCACTTCGTTCATCTCCTGCTTATTCTTCACAAGGCAATCTATTGAGATCTCACCCGGTGACGTCACTAGGATTTCATATCTCTCTCATCCTACCTCGCCGTAACAAGCTTTCGAAGAGGCTACAGAATTCTTGAGCTTAACACCCACGTCGGAGCAACAGCAGGTTTGTTTAGAGAAACACAGTTTTCCATCTGAGAGAAACTAGTCCTAGTTGCTTTTAGTTCAGTACTGTCCTATTTTATATGCGTTCTTCCCATTGTTAAAACGTAATGCATATCAATATTGTATCTCTTACATGTGCTTAATACTAAATTTTTCTCATCGGTCTACTACTCTTAATCAAACCAGTACAAATTTTTTTCTTCGTTTAGTCGTAATTTGCATTTTAAGTTTCTACAAATGTAAGTTATAATCCGTTTCGAAGGTTTTTATTTCATACTGAAACTCCCTTGAGTAGTTATTTTATTCAATTCACTTTCCTGATAATATTACCCCCCCCCTACCCGTGCGCCATACAAGTCATTAGAAGCCAGCTAGATAAAGAGTTCATGTTGTGTAAGCAAGGGACTTTTTAATACGTAGATTAGTCAATCCATTGTGTGTGTGTGTGTGTTAGACTCTACTCTGCGGAGTTGAGTTTCTCACTTGTTTCCTTTCGCAAGTGTGGTAATGGAGAGAAAAAAAAAAAAAAAAAAAAACCTTGTTCGTTGACGTGTGTGAAACGAAGTATTCCTGTTGTGATAATCCTTTGTTGCAGAGTAATGCTAAGAAAAGATGAAAAACATGAACTGGGTCATATGTAACATGACGCGTTCTCACGTTATTAATTTTAGAGCACCTGCAATCGATCCAAGATTAAATATGAAACGCATGCAATAAAGCCTCTTAGCTAAGTTTTAAACAACGGAGCTTCTGAAAATCCCTGATATTCGATGCTGTAGTTTCTCTTCCAAATCCTTCATCTCTCTCCCTCTCTCCATTGGTTGGTTTTACTATGAAAGCATGAAAAAGGGAGGAAAGAAAGAAATGAAGAACGAAAAAAAGATAATGAACCACACGTCTGAAACTGTTTCTATAACTAATATTTCTAATATCAGCCAAGAAGTGTTAGTGACGTAAAGTTAAAATGATTGTAAAAGTGCAAGTACAAACTAAAGCATTCAGCTTCTCCAGTTTGTTAACAGAGGATATAATAATAATAATAATAATAATAATAATAATAATAATAATAATAATAATAATAATAATAATAACAACAAACTTTGATCGGAGATTGGGAATATCCAGAATCCGTTATCACCATTATCGAGATCTAAAGAGGCATAATGTAATGTTGACAATTTCGATCAATTCAATCCTCATGACGAGAGTTTCAGCAGAAATCTATTATGAATATGATCACAGGTGTATATAAGGTCGGTAAGGTTTGTATTTATCTGTAAATAACTCAGAATGAGGCTATAGGTTTTGTTTTGCGCTCTGTTAGTGTTGTTTCAGGAGTGGGAGCGGTTAATGAAATAAAAAAAAAAAAAGAGATTTGATTCTTAAGGATGACCACATGTGGATGATCATCTAGAAAAGTGTTAAAGATGTCGTTTATATTTGTGGTTATTATTATTATTATTATTATTATTATAAACAGGTTTTGAGGACATAAGTTTGCGTTGGTTGGCGATGATGAAACTAGTTTATCCTACAAGATTAAGTGTGAAGAGATTCTCTCACAGAAACTGGTCTTCTCCTTTCAAAATACATTTGCCATGATTTATCACCCAGATCTTCCTCTTTAATTGGTCTGATTTTTTCCCTTTCAGTCGTTTCCAACCGTAGGTGACTTTTTAGGCATTGGCCACAAAGTATTCCTGGTGAGATTTTTACAAGTAGTTCACCACTGCTTTCCCCAACCCCCAATTTTATCCAGGCTCGGGACCGGCTTATGGCTAGGACGTATTCATTACTGTAATCCATATGTGTTCACGGGGTCGGTTTGCCTGTTCTGACGAAAAACCCGAGTTTTCGGGTGAAAAAAATCCCCTACCTCCGTATGACACCAGCTAACTCACCTTTAGTTGAAAGAGACCAAATAAAGGTTCCTCATGTCACTGACGGGAATCGAACCCAGGTCTTTCCAACTAAAGGGCTTCGTCTATACTGACTGAGCTACGGAGACTCGCCTCTTTAATTAACAATCAATTTATATATATAGTAGCGTGGGTAATTTTCGTGTTTTTTAATCCAAATTTTGGATGAGTTGATCTTCTATGATAAGGCTTAAAAAAAGTCAATTATATTTCATCAGACGTCAGCATACGATCTACACGTTAATGAATGAAAGAAAGAAAGCTCGGGACGTTGACTTCCGACTTCCACTAGTTTTGCTATTCCCCTCCTCCCCCCTTACAAACACCGTCTGAGATCGACTAACTCCGTACTTAGTAAAAAGTCTTGAAAAACATCTTCCATTCCCACCCAGTATTCGCATCGCAAATCAGTTAATGAGAAACCTTTTATTGTGAAAATGCATAAAAGCGAGGCCGGTTTTGTTTCCAGTATCTATTATCAGTAAGATAACATTTCGGAAATCTCATTAATGAACACCAGAAGATTTTTATTATCACATGCTATTTTCTAAAGATGTCTCACTCCTCCATAACTTATTCCTGGAGGTCAAAAGCAGTTTGTAAAGTCCTAGAGAATCATTTCTAAGCTTGGTAAGACCTAGAAGGAACTAATTATGCGCATGTCACTTAACTGGAGGTAGCGTTGGTTATGAGATAATTTTAATTACACTTGTTTATCTTTAGCAGCACTCGAGGCAACAGTGGCATTAATGGAAGGAGACAACAAAGTGAATTAGAAATGAACGACATGGAAGAAACATTTCGTTTTCAAAACTTGTCGTAAACAAACTTTCTTATTCAGAGCTCATTATGTAAACTAGAGAAATAAAAGTGAATTCGTTTCCGTTGAACTCGTTAACTTGCGTTAAGTACGGATGAATAGGAGTCAACCAAAAGATTTATTTTCATAGCGTCAAACGTAACTTGGAAAACATACACTTACAAGAATTTTCTAATTAAAATTACTTGGGTAGTATCATTCATTCACCACATTTAAGAGAAATTCAAAAGCTATGAATGAAGTTGAGGATAATGTTTTGAAACAAATAAAAACATCAACTTTACTTGAAGGTAATAAAAGCTAAAATAGTATTAACTTTGTTATTAAGTGTTGCAGGTTTATAACTTTTCTAAAGGGAAGTAATCCTTAAAATAGTTAATTGTTAATTTAAATATTTAAATTTAAGATTCTCAAGTGTGTCAAACTTTAGTTAAATTCAAATGAATTGAATTTAGGTGGTCGGCATAGTTGGCCGAGTTGGAAATATTATGAATAATGTTAAGGATAAAAAAACTGAATGTTTTTGATAATAAAAAGTGAACGGCCATAGAAAGAGATGGATCTTTCGTTGAAAATGTTCTGCTTTAACGGCAATCTTTACAAATACAGAAATTATTGCATTACATTGCGAAGTTCCCTTATAAAGTTTTCACAGTTGATGTAGCAAATTGTGGCACGAACCAAATGCTGCAACGCATCAGTGATTTCGTTAAATGTGAATACGTTAGCAGTTTATAAAAGAAGTCGATAGTACATTAGCAGATTCATTTTCACTTTTGATTAAAAAAAAAAAAAAAAACTAAATAAATGTACAACCTAAGAACATAAAAACGATATTAGCCTGAAAAAGCAAGCACTTATTCAATTCAGGCTACAAGATGTGGTGTAAATAATACTTGACGATTAGAAATTTCTCATGTTATCTCTCTATTTTTTTTCCTTCAGATTGAACCGAACTATTGGGTTTTGGTCGGTTCATCGCTTAACGTTCCGGAAATGAAAAAGACGCAAGTGTCAAGCTGATGTTCAAACGATCTTCAAAAGATAATCACTGATGACACAGCGCCAATGGTTCCTTTTTCCTTTTATTTTGTACACAAATGGAAACAATCTGGCGCGCTTTAAATAAATTAGTTTATTTGTGTTGGAGGGGGTGGGGTTATCCAAAAAATTCACCGAAAGCAATTTATCCAACGACAATTTACCGAAAGACGATTAATTGAAAAACGATTCACCGAAAAAGCAATTAATCGAAAGGCAGTTCCTAGAAAAGAACAATTCATCGATCGGCAATTAATCGAAATCACAATGCATCGAAACAACCAATCGAATGAATAGTTCCCCGAAAAATGAATTATAAGGTATAAACCATACATTAGTGCACCAGACAGGCAAGAAACCAAAGAAACGAATGTAGATTCGTTTATTTTGTTTATTGTTGTTGTATTATTTTTTGTTATTGTATATTTTGTTGTATTACGAACTAGGGCCACTAGCCCTAGTTCGTAAGACTCTATTACAAATAGCCATAAACGTGTATCTAATTAAAATAATATTTAGAATCTCCTATTTTCATTTCTCGTAATGCTTTGAATTCATTATTTTAAGAAAAATAAATAAATAAAAAACACGATTCTTGAGAGCTGAGACTCCGATATGGCTGCACTCCATAGTGGTCCTAGTCTCCCATTAGTAGCAGATCGATTGGGTATTAGCATAATTGCATGGATTGTAGTTGTGCGTACACTTAGTGACGGAAGCCACACATACACGCACATTCCCTCGAAGGCCACAACAAGGAGAGGTGGTGAGACAGAGTGAGTGAATATTAAGAGGGTTTTTTTTTTGGTATTTTTCTTTTATTTGATTGAAGTTAGGATGACAAAACTAGGAAAAATTACATACATTCATAATTACATAGCGGCAAAGAAGCTCGGAGAATACATTTTTCAAGTTTTTTTTTTTTTTTCCCTAGATGGGTGAAGCAAGAATGCTTTTCATATTCTCCGTTTATTTTTCATATTATCTGTAGAAGAAAATGTATGGATATGGATGGAGTAATATAGCGCTAT
Organism: Typopeltis vanoorti; assembly: GCF_054136105.1. Classification (NCBI taxonomy): domain Eukaryota; kingdom Metazoa; phylum Arthropoda; class Arachnida; order Uropygi; family Thelyphonidae; genus Typopeltis; species Typopeltis vanoorti. Next base: position 74,870,816 of record NC_143556.1, on the reverse strand, counting down.
AAGCTCTGATCATGGCAATAGGGTTGTAACAGTTAGAACTTCATTGGCTACAGCATCGCCATCCATTGTCCTCCCTGGGCACCCATTTTAGTCGCCTCGTACGACATGCATGGGCTACAGTGGAGCTATTCTTATCCCGGCCACCACACGGGATTTTCAAGTATCAAGTATATTGTTGTATTAGTTGGTTTGGATGCGTAGATGTCTTCATAAAGAATTTTTCTGCTAGGGAGGGTAGTAGTGGAGAGATGTAGGGGATATTTATGTCCCGGTGGATCTGGGCGTTCCTGATGAACCACGGGGCGTCCAGTATCATTCGCAGGCACTTGTTCTGTAGTCTTTGTAGCTTGAGGATGTTTGTCTTGGAGGTATAGCTCCAGGCTGGGGAGGCGTATATAATTGTGGGACCTACTCTACACTGTCTTGTAGAGTAGGATTTTGTTTCTTGAGCTTAGTTTGCTGTGTCTGTTGATCAAGGGGGTATAGCTGGGCGATAACTTTTGAAGCTTTGGTGTATGGGCTCATGATGTGGCTGTTGAAGCATAATCGTTTATCGAGAAGTATTCCGAGGTATTTTACTTCAGTTTTCCAGGGAATTTTAGAGTTGAACAGGATGATGTCTCCTTTGGGGGATGCTCGTCTTCTTGTGAAGAGTATCGTGGTGCTTTTCTGGGGGTTTAATTGTAGTCGCCAGTCTGTAAACCATTTTTCTAGATTCAGGATGGTGTCTTGTAGTTTTTTGGTTATGAGATGTGGTTGTCGGGATCTGGCTAGTATAGCCGTGTCATCTGCATAAAGGGCGATGGTGGATGTGAGAGGATTTTGAGGGATGTCTGCCATATAGATGTTGAACAGGATCGGGGCTAGCAGTTCAAGTATATTGACAATTGACAATTGACATTTATGTCTTTAGGGGTGAAGCAAGATGCTTTTCATATTCCCCGCTATCTGTTGTGGTTGCAGTGAAGGTAAAATTTATGAGCAGAATGCTCGCCCTGATTGGGCATGGAGATTATGCATCACTAAAGGAGGCCAATATAGCTTTTGGTCTTCTATATTTGAATATGTCTGTTGGATCGTATGCTGTAGCTTGTTGAACCAAATCGTTGGGATGTGTGGACGTCTTTAGGAAAAACTTGGTGGCTAAGGATCGTAGAAAAGAGAAAATATAGGGAATATTTGTGTCTCTGTGGAGTTGAATGTTTCTAACATACCACGGGGGGTTCAAAATCATTCTCAGGCATTTGTTCTGCACTCGCTGTATTTTGATGATGTTAGCATTAGAGGTGTGGCTCCAGGCCGGAGAGGCATAGGTGATTATAGGACGAATTGTCATCTTGTGTAGTTGTAATTTGATTCTGTTGCTGAGCTTGCTATTTCTATTAATTAGCGGATAGATCTGTGCTATGGCTTTAGATGCCTTTGTGCATGCAGACTTGGTGTACTGATTGAAAGACAGCTTTTTGTCGAGAATTACACCCAGGTAATTTGTTTCTGACTGCCAGGGAATTTTAGTATTGAATAGTAACAAATCTCCTACAGGAGACATTGGCCTTTTTGAGAAAAGAACGGCTGAGCTTTTCTGGGGGTTGACTTCCAATCTCCACTTAGAGAACCAACCCTCCAGCTTTAGAATGTTTTCTTGAAGCTTTCTGGTAATGAAAAGGGGTCTGAGAGATCTGGTTAGAATTGCCGTATCGTCCGCATATAGGGCCAAAATGGAAGTCATCGGATTGTGCGGGATGTCTGACATGTACAGTATATAGAGAACAGTAATGGAGCCAGTAGAGATCCCTGCGGCACTCCAGCAAAGATGTGGCGCTGGGAGGATGTAGCACCGTTGATTTTTACTTGCATTGATCTATTTTGAAGATATGAGTGGATTAAATGAACCATTTTAGGTGAGATGCCGGCTGAGATAAGCTTGTGCAGGAGTCCAAAATGCCAGATTTTGTCAAATGCTTTGGATAAGTATAGGAAAACAGCGCCTGTGCACTGGCGCCAGTTGTAGCTGGTTGTGATGTATTCAACAATTCTGTGGATTTGCTGGGTAGTACTATGGTGTTGCCTAAAACCAAACTGTTCTTTTGGAAGGATGTTTAGGTCATTTATTGAGGTCTGAAGTCGTGAGAGGATGACCTTCTCTGCAATCTTACCCAGATTTGAGATGAAACTGATTGGACGATAATTTTGGGGTAGGTGTGAGTCTTTGCCTGGCTTATGTATGGGAATTACGTCAGCCAGTTTCCAGGTGGAAGGAAAATAGTGAAATCTTAAAATTGCATTTATTATACTGGTCAGGTACACTACTGCCCTCCGAGGAAGAAGTTTAATCACACGATTATTAATGCCGTCTGGTCCAGGAGCTTTTTTGTTCTTTAAATTTTTAATAATGTCATATATCTCAGCAGGTGATGTTGATGCAATATGGTCAGTGCTGGTGATAGGAAGTTTGAGTGAGTGTCTGACCTTGCTGTGAATCTTATGTATGTGGTCAAAGTCAAGGTTTCCATACGAAGGCCTGCATTGCTCTTCCAAGCTGTGCGCTATAACCTCCGCTTTGTCCACATCTGTGTGAGCAAGGCCCTGATCAGTTAATATTGGGGGAAGGGATCTGCCTTTGTTTTTGGTATTTTTCAGTAGTTCCCAGATGGAGTGTTCACTAGGTGAAATGGAGGATAACTTTTCATCCCATACATAGTCTCTATGAGCTTTCAGTGCATCTCTTACTGCCCCATTTAGTCTGTTTAGATTTGTTTTGTCTTGTGGTGCACACGTGTTACGGAATCTTTTTCGAGCTCTGTTTTTATCTCTAATTAAATTCATGATGTCTTCAGGCAAACGATCTGGCTTGCGGGCAGATTTGTAGGAGGAAGCTACCTTTATAGCAGAATTAATTTGTTGTGTGAGATTTGTAACTGCAGTTTCTACTTCTTCTTTTGTGCGTATGTGAGGAACAGGTCCAATATAATCCTTGAGTGCGGCTGACAGTCTTTCCCATACAATGTAGGAGTGAGAAGGAGGACACAGGAATTCATGATTTCCCAGCTGTAGTAGAATTGGATTGTGATCGGATGATAGTTCATCCATAGATATGATACTGTACTGAAGTTTAATATCCTGCAGGATAGCTATATCCAGGATGTCAGCAGTGCCGAACGTACTGAGATGAGTTGGTTCGGTGGGGCCTGCCACAACAGCGTTGCTTGATCCTAAGTAATTGAAAAGGATGCAACCATTCTTGTTTGTGGTTGAACAATTCCATGCAGGATGCTTGGAATTCAGATCCCAGGCAATAATGGTGGGCCCTCTGATGCCTAAGATGGCATTTAGATCAGAGTGAAGTAGAGATTTTTGGGGAGGGTTGTAAGCTGAGTAGATTTTCAGTTTGCCAGTGGAGCTGGTGATTACTTCCACTCCTGTGATCTCAAGGTTAGTGGTTGAAGGAATGCTCACAGAGTGGTGCTTAATGTAGTTTTTAATGAAGATGGCAGTGCTACCGCCTCTGTAGAGTAGTCTGTCATTTCTGTATAGGCGATAGCCCCTTATTGTAGGATTGTCTGAGGGTCTTAGATGAGTTTCGCTAATTAGAATAACATCTGGCTGATACCTAGATGTGAAGGCACGGAGTTCCAGGATTTTGTTTTTGAGGCCATTTGCGTTCCAAGCAACTATTTGAAGAGATGCTGGAATGAGTTTGTTTCTATTCATTTATGAGAGCTGTGAGGATGACCTGTGTTTCACGAAGAAATCTTTTAGTGGAGGTTTCAGTAGGGTTTGATAGGCTAAAATTTTGTAGCATGTTTGCTAGTGAGGTCGTGATAATAGCTGTTAGGTTTTTAGGTGCTCTTGGTTGATTTTGTTCTGGAATTGGCCTAATTGTACGGGTCACATCGGCATAACTTCTTGTTTGCTTTTGGTTGGAGGTCTCCGACTGTGGCCGCAGAGTCTCCGGTTTTGATGTCTGGGCCGCTGGTGTTCTTGTACTCTAGGAGGAGGGCTGACTGATTGCCTCCATCCGTCTGTTCTTTGGGTGTTGAGTACATCCTTTGTAGTTCGCCGGATGAGGGCCACTGCAGTTGGCACATTTGGCCGAGGTGGTCCTTGGCTTAGTGCAGGTATTGGTTGGGTGGTTGTCTCCACATTTTAAACATCTATATTCTGCTCTGCATAGATTCTGGGCATGGCCAAACTTTTGGCACCTGTGGCACTGCCCAGAAGATGATCTTTTACGATGAGACCACAGACTGTTTTTAAGTTGTAGATATCCTTATATATTTTGTAAATCTCAACAAGGACTAATGGCATGGGAGTTTTGTCTGTTTTGTACATTCTGCTCACCTTGACAGGTGGCAGATCCTGAGAATTTAGGTCAGCAGCGATTTCTGCTGTGTCAATGTCTTCACAGACACCACGAAGGACTACTTTTAAATTTTTTTCGGAACTGAGCGCAAAGGTATGATACTGGATGCCTCTGTCGTCCAGTTCCTTGGTCAACCTTCTATAGTCTGTCACTGTTTCTGGCTGAATTTTTATGCCTTCATCCATGTTTTTGGCCTTAATGAAGCCAATATGCAGATTGGACATTGTGGATCGTAAAGCTGCCCACTTTTGTTTTTCTCTAAGGATGACCGGAGGCACCTTTTCTTTGGGAGAAGTAACGGCGTCCGAACCCTGAGAATCCTTTTCCATTACAGTATTGTCATTGTGCGGTTCTTCTGTTGTTCTTCGCTTTTTGCGAGCACGCACTTCTACAAAGTCTGAAGGAGTAGAAGGCATCGACTCTAAATGATCTTCAGCGACAACTTTGCGAGCACGCACTTCTACAAAGTCTGAAGGAGTAGAAGGCATCGACTCTAAATGATCTTCAACGACAGTGTCTGAGACACATTCGGGGGGAAACGTGTCATACAGTTTAACTTTTCCCGGCCAATTATCACTCAGTAGCTTTCCCAGTCTGAGGAATTCCCTGTAAACTTCTTCGAATTTGGTCTCATTTAGAAGTTTTGTCATTTCAAGAATTTAAAATGTGTTGAGACACAGATGGAGAAAGAGTAGAGATCCCTCAGGTGCCCCGAGCAGGCAAAGACAATCCTGTGGACTTTTGAGGGTCCACTAGCAGATCCCGTAGACACTCTTAGGTGTCTACCAGCAATAAAATGTTACTCTATATATATATATATATATCCCGTAGATCAAATCGATCTACCAGCATCGGTAGCAAATATTTCACCTTAAAAAAACCTCAGAAAATGAAGAACACTTACCTCTGTATATATCATTTATCATTCAAAACTATCGCCACTAATTAACAACACAATGACTCATCTGACTCTTAATTCCATCATCAATAATACACGACACAAAACACTAACATACGGGCCGCCATTTCTTGAAATCATCCATCGAAAAAAACTCTCAGAAAGAATTCTGAATTCTTCAAGTATATTTAAATTACCACAACTTAATTGTAATATTATAATATTAAACTTTTAAAGGTATCTTTTATATTTTACGAATTTTCAAAATAATTCAAAGTATATTAAACATTAAAGATTGAATGTTAATAAAAATATAACTTAAATTATTATTTCTAAATAAAATAAAATAAATTTAAAGTAAAATAGGCAAATAAGCTGGAAAATATATGCTAGTTTCAAACAAAGCTAATTTAATGTGTTGAATGCGAGATGAGTCCAAGGACTCCATAGAGTTGATTAGTTAATAATTATACATTAACACACCGTGTAAAGGTAATATCTGTGGCATTCTATCTTTCCCAAAACTTCATTCAAACCTTTTTTTAAAATGATATCTAATTGAATCTCTTTGCTAACAGCAAAGAGATTCAAAACAGTGGGATGATAGGAAAAATTAATGAATAGTAAAATTTAATGTTATTGATTAAAGCAATATTAGTAAAAATTAAGCATGCAAGAGTGGGTAAATACGATTTAAATTAAGAAACATGAATAAATTATTTTCAACTGCCGATATGAAGTGAATTTTACAAGTACGTAAAAACTTTATTTGATTCTTCCTGAATGACGAACCGAAGAATGGAAATAATGGAATGGATGCGTATAGAAGTCTGCTATTCTCTCGGTAACATGTCTGTGAGTACATTACGTGGTCGTCCTTCTTTTTCGTCGGTCTCTACTATCCGAAATAAAACCTCATAAAATTCACCGTCATCCCTGCTAGTTCTGCTTCGTCACACCCGAACTGCTCATTTCCATGAAACACTCTGGGTTTCAAATTTCCTTCGGTGTGTGAACGAGCGAAGTGAGACAGAGCGAGTGAACATTAAGACTTTTTTTTTTATTTGATCACGAAATTCTCGTTTGTGCTTGCTGCAAGAGGGAAGACAGTACAGAAGCTAAGTAAACAAGAGAGATTTTCTCATTGATTATATCATCAGGGGAGTGTTTACCTTACCCTGAAGGGAGATCTCGTATCATTCTATCGCCACATAATATAACTCGTATGGCCTGCATGCGGTGACCACCTCTAGGCTTTTAAGTGGATACTTTAGTGCATGAATTACTAATTGAAATAATTAACAGTAATTAATACGGACTTTTTCTAGAGTCCTTCGTTCACACCTAATTGGAATGCCGACAATATGATGTTCAGTGCCGATAGCAAAATGACAACAACTGACTTAAACTTCTCTTTCGCTGTCAAAGATTAAATTTCTTTTCTAATATAATTTTCTTCATCTTTTGTCGTTTATCTGCTAAGAACTGCAACGAACTGCTGTGGCTTGTTTTGTTCAAGTTGTGTGTGGTCTATCGCCTTATTTCTTTCTCCCCTTCAACATGAATTGACTATTCTTGGCAAGTTTCCAAGTGGAGATCTCTAAAGCGTGGGCATACTATACCAAGAATTCTCTGGAGATCGCGATGGGGACAACTTGCAAGCTGATCCATCATTTCATGTGGCAAACACATTTTATAACAAATTATATTTTATTTTACTGATGTTGTTTCGTAATAGTATTAAGAAGTATTATTTAAGTGCATTATATCTGCAATGTAAATAAAATTATTGGTGGTGTGTGTGGGGGGGGAGGACAAATAGATCACGTATGTTAAAATTCTACTCTCACTTTTCGAGTAAAACAAAATCATATTTTAGCTTCAATAAATAGTTTAGAAAATTATATACTGATTATAAGTAGTTTTTTTTTTCTCTCTAAAATTAGATAATATATAAATAATCTGCTATGGTTTATTTTTCTAAGTACCATACTGCTCGCAAAACAAGCAAACTCAATTTAAAATAGTATAAACTTATCTAATTTTATCTGCTAATTTCCCATATCATTACCAGTTATATATTTGATTTAATCCAAGTGTAAGCAAACAAAGTTTGCGCCTGAAGATTTTTCAGAACTGGGTAAACTCGTGGCAGAGGTGGTATAAGTTCTCATCACTTGCCTTAGTATCCCACAATGCAAAGTACATAGCATTATACATGTCCGCAAGGATATGTGCTCTGCATTGTGGGATACTAAGGCAAGTGATGAGAATTTATACCACCTTTGCCACGAGTTTCCCCAGTTCTGAAAATACTTCAGGCGCAAACTTGTTTACTTACACTTAGATAAAGGATTAAACTAAATATATAATTTGGTAGCATAGCCAAGTGAAAAAACTTCCATCATCCCATATCATTAGTTAACTTTCTTTTTTTCTTTTTTAGATATTTGTTAACAGAATACATAAACTTATTACTTGTGTGTTGTATGTTTTTACAATATCTCCAAGATATAACGGAACATACAACTAGTAAGATGTTCTCACAAAGTTAATTTTACAGCTCATGACAGTTGGGGGGAAGGAACTCGGGATCATTCCTGAAAGCTAAGCAAAAGTATAGTTAGGAAGAATGTGAACTCCAGGTTCTTTTCATGGCGTGTTAATTAATTAAATGTAAAATCTTTTACTAATTATTTTATTTTAATTTATTTCTTGATAACTATTAATGTAGATGGCGTTATTCTCCTGCAGTCGTTAGCGCATTTAATATCACATGCTTTCAGTTTAATTGTTGTTCGCTTTTTTGTGGTTATTTTCCTGTATCGTATTGGAAATGGCTATGAAACATAGCCAAAACATGTACACATTTTACGTAGGTGACTATATTTATAATAATTTAACATTATTGTAGATTTAAAGCCGTTATTTTTTTATTAAATTAAAATTATTTTTATAAAAATCGAAGGCGCGAATATCTAACTAATACTTTAAGGAGATATTTGTTTCGGTAGGATGCGCACATAGCACAGTGTTTACAATATCAGATGGTACTTAACATTACAAAACCAGTCTTCGAATTTCAGGAGTGACGAGAATTTTTTTTAACCTGAAACATCAGTTTACACTTGATTTCCCTAAATGTTTAGTGACGTCCGTCATTCAAAATGTTAGATGCGTCTTACTCTTTTCTTCATATACCTGTTGATAAGTTATGTGAAGTACAATGTCAGAACGAAAAGTTCGATCTTTTAAAGATCTCGCCTAATATGCAAGCATTCGTGTTATTACTCGGACAAGTTATTTACAAGAGTGTTCGTCGTGGAACTTACATCAGTTCGATTGGTCTTTAGCAATAGCTATTTTTGCATCAAAAACGAAATTCTTTTGCTCTAATAACATACTCAAGTGAAACTTTAACATGCAAATATATGTAAGAATAAACGCAAAATTTTTGTAACAAATTAAACATTATTATAAATTTAGATTAATATTTATATTAATAATGACTGCAAATGTTATTATATAAGAAATACTAGATAAATATTCTGTTTAATTTTAAAATGGGATAAAATATTTACTATTTTGTAAAGACAGCAAAAATTATTTAATATAATAACTATTGAAATTTATTTATACAAAAAAAAGTGTGAAACAACACAGGAATTCCGAATGAGAATCTAAACTTACGGAAATCAACCCAGAAGATAACTCCATATGGAAATTTCTAGACTCTTCGTACCAAAAGACAACTCCTTCCCCCTATGAAGACTAAACATGGAATTGCACACTCAGATGAAGAAAAGTAGAAGCCCTAACTGACAATCTAGAAAATCAATACAGCCCATCTTACGAAAGCTTAAATATTAATCTCATTTATAAAGTTCATCGTCAAGTCAGAAAAGCCTTAAGACAGCCTAAGGATGATTTAGATCTCATCACTCCCACTGCTTCAACAAAAATAAATAGCATTATATCCCAATTGAAGAATAAAAAGGCTCTTGGTCCCGATGGCATCACCAATAGAATAATAAAATTACTCAAGGAAGCCATAATTCATCTAATTAATATAACCAATTCCATATTAAGATTCCAGCATTTTCCCACAGCTTGGAAAACTGCTGACATCATCCTTCTGAAAAAACCTGGTAATAACCCACAACTCCCCACAAAGCTATAGGCCCATCAGTCTTCTTTCCTGCCTCGGCAAAGTAACAGGAAAAGTCTACAACTAGCAGTGGACAAACATAAAATAATCCCAAATGAGCAATTTGGTTTTCGTAAAGCTCACAGCACAGTGCAACAAATTCACCGATTAACAGAACATATCATCCGTGGTTTCAGCTGGCACCTCCACACTGCTGCTATGTTCTTGGACGTTTCCAATACCTCGAATAAGGTTTAGCATCAATGCCTTATCTTCAAACATATTGAAAACAACATCCCAATTAAGCTAGTAAAACTTATTAACTCATACGTTAGCGAAAGATACATGCGAGTAAAGCTTAACGGAATTGTTTCATCAAGGTGCAAATTTCTAGCTGATGTACCTCAAGGTTCCCTTCTGGGCCCCACTACTGTTCACAATTTACGTGTCAGATATCCCTCTGAATTCAAGAACAACCATTACGGCCCTTTATGCCGACGACACCTCTATTCTAGCAAGGTCTCTCAGCCCTCGCCTGGCAATCAGTAGACTCCAAGTATCCACGTACTGAAAAAATGGTTCACCAATTGGAGGATTCAAGTAAACCCTCAAAAGCTCAGCCATGTTATTTTCTAGAAAAAAGGTCTGTATTAAAGAAGACATCTTGCTCTCTGATCAAAAGATGCCATGGCAATCAGAGACCAAATATCTTGGGGTACTACTGGATAAGAAACTCCTTTTTAACAAGCACATCAATCTCATTGGCTCCAAGACATCCAAAGTAATAGCTCAACTCTATCCAATGGTCAACCGCAAGAATAAACTGAACTTACAAAATAAATTACAACTTTACTGGATGGTCATACGTCCAGTTATTACCTACGCCTCACCAGTATGGAGTCATCACGAACAAACATTTCAAAACTACAAAGTATCCAAAATAAGTGCCCCTAAGGATGATTCTAGATGTCCCATGGTTTATCAGAAATTCACAGATTCATCGAGAAACCAGCATTCCATACATCTCCTCCCTTCTTCGTGAACTCGCAGAAAAATTCTTCGAGTCAAGTTCGCATTCAAACCCGCTGATCGTACAAGCTGTCAATTACAATGAAATAGAGTACCACAAATACAAAAGACCGAAGCCTATTCTACTCCCAGCCGATCATAACTAATACAACTGCCCCCCAGAGGGCGAGCTTAAAGCTCACAAAACTCCCTTTCCCAAATAACTTCCTTTACAGACAAAGGGGAATATAAAAAGCATTTTTGCTTCACCCATCCTGACAGTAGCGTTATACGTTATAAGTTATTGTATATTTATATACTGTATTTATATAATATTTATAAACATGAGAAATGTTTAGCCGTGCAAATGCGTGTATAGTGATTTGAAGTGATCTAACGTCATTTAAATATTAGTCATTTAGATGTAATTAGAAATATTTAGCCGATTGCAAACCATTTTTGCTAATCGTGGATACAGTTTCTGAAAGAAAAAAAAAATAGAAGGAGGAAACTTATTTCTAACAATTTACAATTTACTAATCGAAACAATATTCGAATTACAGTAACTTGCTGTCTCTGTTTTATAACAGGTGACAGGCAATGATCGGCTTAAAGTACCCTTATTCTATAGAAATGGTTAAATGTATATTGTAACTGTATAATTTCTCTTGGATCACAAAAGTCCTTTTCTAATTCATTACTTTCTTCGTAAATACTTTTTCTTTACTTTTTTTCTTCTTTTTTTTTAAACAGCATAGTTTGGCACAACTTGCCATATCCTTCGGCAAGAAAATCTGAGTTCTGTAGTTGCAGCGATACTCACCTCTCACTAAGTGAACGAGAAGTCAATCGATCTGCCGCAGTGGTTTGTATCGAATTTCTGCCTCGTTAAACTGAAATTCTCAATTACAGACAGTAGAAGTGTGCCCTAACAAGGCTAACTTTTTCCTCCTAAATCTACTCGCATCTTTTCTATTTCATATTACATTAATTTTACTGATTGTTTTGCATTCGTCCTAGTTGTTTTTCACTTGGAAATTTTTAAAAGTTTAGGTTATTGGTTGTCAGATATAGTCGAGAGATCCAAAATACAATTAACACGGATCATTGAATAACATCGCTATTTCGATGCTAGTTTTTACTTTGAGAGGAGTAATATTCTAGGATATCCGTGCAAGTAATGGAAAATTTATCAGAGTGAAACCAGACGCCAGACTTTATCATTCAGATAGATTGGTTTGCCATCAGGTGATGATGAGTCGAAGTGTTTAAAAAAAGTCCTCTATTGGGTCTCTACTGATCAAATATAAAACAGAGTTACTTTACAGGGTTGTTTTCTTTAAGTAGGCAGTGACATATGAATGCCAAATGTGCTGTTCATGTTGTCGCTTCTTCTGCTTAACGCTGCACTGCAAGCTCAATGAGTGTCTGCAGCCTTGTAAAATACGCTTCATATAACCTTATGAATAGAATTTTTATCTTTTATATTACAGGCATTCTTGAATTTACATGGATCGTCTAATTAATTTCAATAATAAGTTATTTCTTAACACGAAATGATTTCGAAAAATGAAATACTTAGTAACTTTATTTTTTTTTTTTTTTTACAGTTTAAATCGTTGAGTACAGCATAGCTAGTTAATCACGTTTCCGAGCGATTAGCCTAAGTGGCTTTGCTCTTCGCAACCATATGCCTGGGGAAGGAGTGTCCTAGGTTAGATTCCAGTCGACGACGTGAGGCACTTAAGGATCTTCCTCAGCCATAGCCAAGTTAGCCGGTCTTGGGAGTGGGCAGTAGGAGTTTTTCCCCTAGTTCATCTGGGGTTTTTCATCTGCAAATTGGCCCCGTGAACACACACACACACACGGATTACAGTCAAGAACATCACCCTGACGGGATACAGCAGAGGAGTGGCGAACCGGCTGCATTAATACGCCAGTAAACTCCTCATTAGGAGGGGACTCAACCCGCCCTTGGCGGTCGAGTGAATGGATGGATGGATGGATGGAGTTATCACGTAATTTAATTGAATCTAATACCATTTTTCATTTACAAGGTTAGTTCTGTCAATATTATTCACAAAACCGAATATTTCCAAGTACTTTTAAATACTGTATTTCCAAAATTTTTCCGAAATATTTTCAAATATTATAAATAAATCATCCGCACTCATTTTAATCCACAGAGAGAATAGACTACGCTTGGGGAAGAGGAGGAGGAGGCTTTTCTTCGACTGATTTCCTCCGATCTCACAGTTCGCATAAATTTGTAAATCTCTTTAGTTGGTAGATGAATTTCATTTATAGCTTCAGCTATAAATTCCAGGGATTTAAGGTTCGGGGATGTTGGTGGATAAGGAGTTGAAATTCAGAAGGCATATTGTAGAAGTAGCTAAAACAACTCATAGGATTACCTGGTTATTGAAGAACACCCTGACATGCAGAGATAAGAACGTTATTATTCCACTAACTATTTTACCAAAACAAGTTACCAAAAGATACTTTGGCCTTATTAAATAAAAATCTCAGGATGAGAGATAGATGTAGAAAGTTTTTTTTTCCTTGGATATAATTTTACCTTGGTAACTTGTTTTGGTAAAATACTTATAAGCTCTGTATTACTTAACCTCGGCATTTCTAAGCCTGACTCCCACTGATGAGACCTCAATAAAGGTCGAAACCGGTCTGGGTAGTGGCCCCTTGCCTTTAATGCATAGCATCATACATCTCCTCAAGGAGATGGGCTGGGCTTTGCATTAAGGATAAATATTAAGAATAGTGATCAGAGCTTATTCCACCTTTACCACGAGTTGCCTAGACTTGTACTATCTTGTGGGTCAATTAGACTCACACTACGTGCAATCGCAAACTTGACTTATTTGTCTGACTCTCCATTTCCCAAGACTGCTTACTTGGGAAATGGAGTAAAACCAGGTTTAAAATAGCTTGGTATCTTTAACATATATTATACCCAAGGTAAAAAACTTTCTACATATATATATATATATATATATATATATATAAAGTGATCAAAGAATCCCTATTTAAGGCTTTGTGGGGCGCCACTCAGTGATCCAAATGTTGCAAAACTTTGCAGTAATATATTGTGCATTCATGTGGAAGCGATATCTGAGAAAGAAAAAAAAAGGGGGTAGTTCTATAATTCACCACTAGGGGCGCTATATGATGTAATGAATGTATATGTAATAATTTTTCCGTCTGTATAAGCAGGAGCAAAAGCGATGCAAGTATAAATAATATATTTTTATTCACTTCGAATCATTCACGGGCTGCACTATTCAATGTGCCGGTATGCCATAAACTGCATCCTTGCACAGTGTGTTCAACGGCAGAACGCAGCTGGTCGGGACTGATGTTGCGCATGTCCTGCATTATGCTGTCTTTCAGCTCTGGCAAGTTATCAGGATGATCTTGATAAATCCTGTCTTTGGAAAATCCTCAGAGACAGAAGTCACAGGAGGTTAGATCAGGTGAACGAGGCAATCATGCAATGGGAAACGCTCTGTTGACCACTCTGGCTTCCATGAAATATTCTCGAAGAACCTGCTATACGGATCAACCGATGTGTGGAAGGGCCACATCCTGCATGAAAATGACTGAATCCATGCACAGGTGCTGCTGTAGTTGTGACACAACAAAATTGTTTTTCATATCGCGATACCTCTTGGCAATAACTGAGCAGGTCGCAAAACCCGACTAGTGAATGTCCTCAAAGAAGAATGGTCCAATGATAAACGAACCAGAGACAGCAACTATGGGTGAATGCAAAAGAATTTGTTGGATTGCATGCAGATTTTGCGCAGCCCATACCTGGAAGTTGTGGGTATTTAGGTGAAAGTGAGTCTTATCTCTCCACAAAATCATCCACAGCCACATAGCATCCAACTCCACTCGGACAAAGAATGTTAAAGCGAATTGAAGTCGACTTTCAAAGTCCTGCGAGCGTAACTTCTATGTTAGGGTTATCGCGAATGGGTAGAAATTCAGAATTTTCCATAGACGTTTTTAGTCAGTTGTGTAAGAGAAATCCATGTGTCGTGATACAGCACGTGCACTGCAGGAACCAACGCTGTTATCCATGGCCTGCCTCACAACGGCAGTAGCAACTTCTTCGTGAACTGATTAGCTTGTAACTTCTGTCAGATCTAACTCTTAGCAATTGCATTTCTTCAAAACGACAGATCATTCGTCGCAGAACACATGGAGCTAGTGGACGTCGTCGACATTTCTTCAGGCGACGAAATTTGCCGAATGCAGCAACATTATTGCAAATATTTAGGTAGTTCATATTCACGAGCAAAGCACATTTAACTTAACACCTATTTAATTTTTTGGATCACTATGGGCGGTATCAACAACCAAAATAAAGGAGGAAAAATCCCATGCCCATCTTTTTTAACCCTTGTGGCACACCGAATTGCGAATTGGAACTACTTTTTTTCCCTCAGATATCGCTTGCATTACGAACAGTGTATCCTGCAAACTTTCTCAGTATTTGCATCACTGGACGACGCTCCACAAGGCCTTACAAAGGGATACTTTAATTTTGAACACCAAAAGAGAGAGAGAGTGAAAGGTATTAAGCAGGATCGATGTGTGGTTGTAGCTCTACTGAAAAGGAATAATGAGCATGTTACTCTTGTTTAACCAGGAGTTTAATGAAGAGTAACAAGCCCAACAGGAAAGTGGAGGAATTATGGTTGAATGCCTATGGAAGTACTTGTAAGAGACACTGAGCTAAAGCGGTTCATATTTAATATAGAGTCAAGTGTATATGTGAAGGAAGAATTCTCTATGAGACAAATTGCTTTCGTCTGGGTAGCATGAAGAATTTTTAGAAGTTTTAGGTGCACCATTCCCAAACATGTAAAGAGTGGATTTGGAAGCATGGATTTGGGATTTGTTTAAGACTGTTAGTTGAATGAGTGCCAAATAGTTTATTGAGTGGAAAATAATGCCTAATTTTTAAGGATGATGAAGATATTGATATTTATGCCAGGAAAGAGTATTCATCTTTAGCTGAAAGATTCTCTAAATGATAGAGTGGCCTTCTCCCTTCACAAAAAAATACAATTCAGCGTAGAGCACAATTCTTTATCTGGACAGATTTTAATGAAATTTAGGAAGTGTATAAATTCAGTTCCCAATAGTAACACTTTTTATCCCCACAGAGAGTAATCGAGGTTGTTTTAGACCGATTTAACTTTTGGAGACTGAGGAACAGGCAAACTTCACTCTAGCCAATCAGAGATAGCTGACCCAAGACTATCACTAATTTTAACTGACAAATAGTGAAAAGAGACAGAAAGTGTTGTCATCTCTTGGTCCCTAACCCTAACGCAATATATTATTGTCTGAAACAGTATTGGAGCTGATGGATTTTAATAAAATTTGGGATATTTATTAAACGTTTTGCTTAAACTGGTCAAATTTTATAACCTAAACATGAAACCTTTTTCTTAATTGAAAAATTCATTATAAAAATCATTCCTATGTATCAATTTGTTTAATAATAATAATAAAAGCAGTTTTAATTTGTTGGGATACGGCAACACCATTTTATGAAATGCTTCACACTATCAAGTTGGTCGTCGATTGATGTGGTTTATCAAGACGTTTTCCAAGTCTAAAAAAAAAAATGAATGGATTCTAATGTTTATCTTCCCTCTGCATATAGTGTAGTTTTATCATCATACTGTAGTTCGCCCACCGATTTGAGGTCCCTCGACACTTCTGCGCATCTCAGAAAAAGAAAAATCCATTCCGATAATAGGGTAATCAGTCCGTATAGTGCGATGAGTTGTTTATTATTACCGGTCGGAAAATTAACTTCTCTTTTATGATTATTGTAGTTAACTATGTTGCTTGTATAACAATTGGAAAATTTTACCTATAAAGCACGTGATTTCGCGTGTTGGCGACCAATTCGGACGTCCTTCATTTTTTTCTCCCCTTCAGCATGAATCGACTATTCTTGGAAAGACGCGAAGCAGGGACCTGGAAACGGTGGGCGAACTATACCAACAAGTAAAACTTGTCATCTAATGGAACATGCTACGTGTTGAATATCTTTGTTTTAGAAGGCAATTTTACTTTATAAAGATTTGGGGGGGGGGGAGCTAATTAAACTTTTCTGAAAGTACTTGGAAGCCTAAACAGTTCTCTTAAACTTCTTGTGATTCTTCATTAAATTATACTTTTACCTGAAGTTTCAAAAGGATCAATATAGTAAGCATGTACAGACGCATATAAAAGTGACAAATATAAAGTTAACAGCAAGAGAAAAATAAGTATATTTGGTTGTAACATTTTACGTTGAAATTTGTTTTTCACATTGTACACTTGCAATTCTTCTAATGCTGAATGATAGATAAAAAAAAAAAATAGGATAACAAAACAAATGGTCGAGAAAAAGTAACATAAGTATTACATTTTAAGCATTGTTTTTCCAATATACTTAAACAAGAAAATTTAAATTACTGTTAAGTAATTTTTACCACTGTTTTTTTTTAATTTTATCAATGAATTTTTATTCCTATATATTTGTATCTTCATTATTATGAACATTCCCCACCGCCCACTCAAATATTGCAGATATCCTGAATTCGACATGCACTTAAAGACACACCTGGTAGTACAACTCCAGTTTTTTAAATGGCAAAAAATTATAAAAATTACAGAAACCAATTAAACTTTTGATACTTTTTTAAGAAACAAAATTTTTATCAATATATATATATATATATATATATATATATATATATATATATATATATATATATATATATATATATATATATATATATATATATATATATATATATATATATATATATATATTTTTATCTATCTATCTATCTATTTATATATCTATCTATCTATCTATTTATATATATATATATATATAAATTTTTATCTATCTATCTAACTACGAACACAGCCAAGAAGGCTATTGGAATTTAGTCCACACAGAAGAAAACAGACACAGAACATGCAATTTCCTCTTCATCTGCGCTAAGGCCGTCATCTACAGCTTCTACCTAAAACACACAAGAAATAATCAGCACCCACCCATCCATCACTGAAACTGCACAAACCTTCATGTATATCCTCCGTCGGAAACTAAAAAGCAGGCTTTTATTGGAACGAATACTTCAAAGAAACAAGAACTGTCGCGAAATTCATAGAGGAGTGGAATCCAACTGGTACCCTCTTCTGGATTAACGACGACAAGACGCTTCATCTGAAAGATAACTCAGACTGAAACTGAACTGTAAATTTTGAATTCATTTATTGCATTCTCTATTGTATACCCGAAAGGAAAATGTTTCTTTGTCTTTTATATATATATATATATATATATATATATATATATATATATATATATACACACACATAATATATATATACAGGGTGGTCATAATTAAAGAGGTGTTCAGAGCCCTGTAGCAAAAAATGTATTGGACGAAATTCAACTAAAGTTGGTGTAAGTACACTCTGGAACATGGGGTTTTGATTTATAAGATAAAAAAATAGCACAATAAACTGCCACCGTGGTACATTTGGCATGGTTTGGGATTAATTAAATAGTAATGGCTAGAAGAGACGCAACAAATTAATTTTCATGATAGTATAACTTACAGATGTGGTTCAATATGTCCTCCTTTCAGATGTTCTAAGCACTGCATTCTGTGAATGACATTTTCTACAGCAGAGCGAAATAGATCTGCATTGATTTGCCTCACAGGCTGTGTTATTCTGTCTTTCAAGTTTGCTAAAGCAGGAACGTGTCCTTCATACACCACACTTCAGATGGCTCCACAAGCAAAAGTCACGGGGGTTGAGATCAGGCGAACAAGGTGACCAAGGCTGTGAGAAATGCATGACTAATAACTTTGTGTTCTGTGAAGTATTTTCATAACATTTGCTGTACCAGCAATCCATTGTGAGGTGGTGCTCCATCCTACATGATATGGTGGAGTCAAGGCACCTTTGCTGCTGCAGTTGCAGAACAACAATGTTGCGCAGCTTCTCCCGGCTAACAGTAGAGACAGTACAAGTCACTGGTCCTGTCAAGCGAAGTAAGGACCAATAATAAATGATGAGGTGAAACCAGACCACACACTGACTTTTGGTGAGTGTAAACAGGTCTGATGGAACACATGAAGGTTATTCGTAGCCCAAATACAGCAACTGTGTGGATTAACTCTACTGTTCACATAAAAATGTGCCTCTTCACTACACAAGATCTTCCATGACCATGCATCATCCATCTCCATTAGATAGAACTAAGCACGTCAGGACAAACTGCAGTTGAGTTTCCATATTAGCATGAAGCAAAGCTTGAGCATGGAAAATCTTGTAGAGGAAAAACAGCATTTGACATAGGATTTTCCACAGAATTCCGTATGGCATGTCCAGTTTCCTTGATATTGCCCAAGCACTGCTGGACCTTTGCCGGTTATTTAATCCATGTTCCATAATGGCAGTTGTAACTTTGTCAACTTGTTTAGGAATAATCTGTTTGTGACCTCATCCTGATCTCACTGCTAAAGATCCACTATTTTCGAATCATATAATCATTTTTCTAAGATTTTTTATTGTCATGGAACATTTTCCCTATCATTCAAATACCGGAATTCTCAAATTGTGGCATTAGTGTTACTGAGTTGTTCATAATAAACAATGCACATTCTAGTTAGGTGAAATCCATAGCAATTCAATCTTATTAGAATGATGCGGATCTGTTTCTATATTCCTTATGTCCACCAACTCGGTAGTAGAAACAGTGAGATTATGCAAATATCACGAGATTCTAGCGCCCATTTTCCGCTGGTGGCAAATTTTTACTTTTTGTTTTATTTTTACTGCAAATAAAAAATCCCTGTATAGCTCAGTAGAAGTGGCGCTTGCATCTTCTGCACTAGGCTGCCCGAAGATGGACTTATAGTTCAAGTCTAGTCACCAAAGTGGAGGAACTTTGGTGACCAGACTTGAACTATAAGTCTAGACTTGAACTATACTAACCGTAACATATCCTGTTAGTATTAGGTACCAAGAGATGGCAGCACTTGTTCACCAGTGGTCGAATATATTTAGTGATAGACATGGGCTAGCTACATGATTGGCTACTGATAGAGATTGAACTGCCCACTCAGTCTCCCAAAGCTAGATAGTGTTTAAAGGCTTTGCCTACTCCCTACAAGGGAATAAAAGGCATTAGCTTATTATTATTATCATAATCAAAAACCCCATGTTCCAATGTACTTACACAAGTTCGGTTAAATTTCGTCCAGTACATTTTTCGCCACAGGGCTCTGAACACGTGCTCTTTAATAATGGCAACCCTGTTCACACACACACACACACACACACACACACATATATATATATATATATATATATACAATCACAAACATTCGTGCCCACTGTGGGCACGGATGTTTGTGATTGTCTGTGAAAATAATAGTGGTGATGGTGGGCAGTAGATGGCGTTGGTGTAGATGAGACAGTTTGTGGATGAGGTTGAGTGGTGAAGCGGAGAGTTGATGCCCTCTCTCGATGAGTCTTAGGACTCCTTGGAGGTGTCTAATAATAATAATATACTGTATATACAAACACACACACAGTCATTAACACTTTCATTGCCAAGCTGAATATTGGAATTTCGTGTGGTGGCCAAATTTTTTTTTTATTTTTTATTTAGTTAGCGACATCTACGCGATAACGCGTGATCGGCCGTTTGGTGAGAACTCGCATCATGCGTATCGTTCATTGGCAAGCTGAAAATTGGAATTTCGTGTGGTGGCCAATTTTTTTTTTATTTTTTTATTTAGTTAGCGACGTCGACGCGATAACGCGTGATCGGCGTTTGGTGAGAACTTGCATCGCGCGATATCGCGTGATTGGCAGTGAACATATTAATAAAATGAACAAACAAAAATAGTCCATCAGCGAGCAAGCAACTAGCCATGAGGAATACGAAGGTGGCCTAGATGTTTCCAATTTTTAACTGTATTTTTCTCCTTTTCATTCATTTAGTAAGAATGAGATGTAATAAAAATTCCTATGATCTTTATCATGAGACTTTCGGTATTTTCTGCATTACAGACCATCTAGCATAGTTTTTTTTTGCTTTATTCTTGTACAGCAGTAGCAGGTTTTTTTATTCTTGGAAACTTGAATGTTTTCATCTTGCATACGATATGGTTGAGAGACACGATATGATATGATTGAGACATTCGAATTACTGAAGGGTTTCTATAAAATTAATTCAGAAGATATTTTTGAGAACAGGGCTGGTTGTGGGAGGACTAGGGGACATCCATGGAAACTGGGCAAAAGTGTGGTTAGTAAAGGTGTTAGAGCTGGGTTCTTTACTTTTAGAGTAGTGAATGAGTGGAATGCACTCCCTGAGTCTGTGGTGGATGCTGTGACAGTGAATGAGTTTAAGGCGAGGTATGATAGATACTGTATGAATGTCAAATAGTTGTGATGAATATGATTGGGGCCTCCCTCGATGAGTCTAATGACTCCCTGGAGTTGCCCGTAATAATAGTAATAATACAGACAAATGCAATTTACTGACAAAAAATACTACTGGTGGTAGTGGTGAGTGGTAGATGGCACTGTGTACATGGTAGGAGGATCAAGTGGAGGATAGGGTGAGTTGTTGCGGAGTGGAGTTGTGTGCCCTCCCAGAATGAATCCAAACATTCCTTGGAGGTATTATCACATAATTTTTTTGTGTGATGAGGTATTCAGAACCCCATCTTCACTGTATTCAGGTTAAATATAGTGGTGAGTGGTAGATGGCATTGTGTACATGGTAGGAGGATCATGTGGAGGAAAGGGTAAGTTGTTGCAGAGTGGAGTTGTGTGCCCTCCCAGAATGAATCCAAACACTCCTTGGAGGTATCACATAATCATATTTTTTTTATTGCATTTATTTTTTTGTGTGATGAGGTACTCAGAACCCCATCTTCACTATTCAGGTTAAAAAAGAATCTTCTTTTCTGTTTAACAAGTGGATAAAAATTCTACTTTCCAACCATTAGGTTATCATCTTCAATTCCACTGGCAGCATTGGCATTTGTGAATGTTTTTTTTTTACATGAGAGATGATCATCACCCAGTGTGAGATGCCCACCGTACCTAATAGATGATTGAAAGTAGCATTTTCAGATTATGGGTTTCTAACTGTAACACAATGTCACTGTGCAGTCAGCAGAACTAAAATGGTTTTTCATAAAATAAATTGTTCTATACCTTTTTATCCTGACTAAACTATGTATACAGGCTACAACACTATGTATTTCCAAGAAAAGAACCAGTTGCTTGACTTCAACTTGACCATTGACCATTTAATGAACAGTTAACTGTTATGGGTGTATCATATTTTAAGCAATGAAACATTACTTATATAATTATATTTACAACTTAAAGTAAGTCAAGTAGACATGAATTAAACAAATAACCTGAACATTACTTTAAGTAAATTTGTTCAAATGTAAAAATTGCTTTATTGCTGATTGGAGAAGGATTCAAATTTCTATGCCATATTCAAATTGTCCATATTCACTTTAAATTTAGAAGAATGTTGAATCCATTTGAATTATGAAATCAAAAGCCAGACTGATTATATTTTCTTTTACAGAAAGCAAGAAGAAACTCAGAAAGAAAAGAATGAGAGGTAAGATAATCATTCCTGAGAAACCAAATAGCATAACTCCTCATAAATTATGCTACAATAAAAATGAAACTAGAAATTCAATGATATTATAAATAATCCTTCAGAAAAAATGCACAACTAAAAATCTCTTCCCTCAAAGTTCATAAAAAAAAATTTGTCTGAAACAGAGATAATTTGTGATATCTGGGTAGTTCACACATCACAAATTATTTTCCCATAGTACAGAACCACAGCCATAGTCAATAAATAAGCATGTAATTTCAGACAGTCAAATAGGTTAAGCAGTAGACTCTAACCCAGCATCTGAAGATGGATAGTATAAGTTGACAATTAAATGTAACTAAAATTAAATGACTTTATTGTGTAATATTATGAATTATTCTGATCTCATAAATATTATTTATTCATACTTTCAAACATATGCTAAGAGCACACAATTTAATGACCAACTAACCAATAAATTATCATCCAAGTCACATTTCCAAGTGAGTTGGATAACCTTTAACTATTATTATTATTATTATTACAGGTGACTCCAGGGAGTCCTTAGACTCATCGAGGGATGCTCTAAACATCATGTCCACACAACTATTCGACATTCTCACAGTTGAACTCATTCACTGTCATAGCACCCACAACAGACTCTGGCAGCTTATTCCACTCATTTACCACTCTAAAAGTAAAGAACTCAGCTCTAACACCTTTCTAACCACACTTTAGCCCAGCTTCCATAGATGCCCCCCCCCCAGTTCTCCCACCACCAGTCCTGATCTCAAAAATATCCTCTGAATTAATCCTATAGAAACCCTTTAGCAATTGGAATGCCTCAATCATATCTCCCCTTTTCTGCCTATCAACTAATTTCTGCAAATTAGTTGATAGGCGGAAATCACAAATCTTCAACCTGTTCTCATAAGGTTCATTCCATAGACCTGCTATCATCTTGGTCACTCGCCTTTGGATCCTCTCCACCTCCTCCCCATCAAGAAGAAACCTCAGTGATCTTATCAAGGCTTGGTACAGAGGTACAATAACTTGCTTGTCTCTGCTCGTCAAAGTATTTTTCAACAACCAAATGAGTTGATGAGCTGATTTAGCCACTTTTGCATTGTGTCCCCAAAACTTCATCTCCCTATCCACCAACACTCCCAAGTCCCTGTCCTCATCAATCTCATGGAGTACAGTTCCTCCAATGTGATATACTGCTGCTAATCATTTCACCCCAAAATGCATAACCTTACATTTTGTCACATTAAATTGACATCCATTCTATCCATTCTCCTTAACCCAGAACTCCAATCTATCCAAGTCTTCCTGCAAGATTTTGACATCTTCTGCATTCACTATTGCCCTACCTAACTTTGCATCATCAACAAACAAATGAACTGTTCCTCTTAGATCCTTCCCTATGTCGTTAATGAACAAATTAAACAGCAGTGGTCCAAGAACAGAACCCTGCAGCACAACACTAGTCACAGGCCGTCTTTTGGACTCTACTCCTGAATAAACTACTCTCTGATATCTCTCCATCAACCACGCAGCTATCCATCTCACCAACCCTATATCCATTCCCATATGTTGTAGTTTACGGATTAGAATTCCATGTGGTATCCTGCCAAATGCCTTAGCCAGGTCCAGCAGTATCACTGTAAACCCATTACCCTTATCCAGTTCAGCCGTCACTGTGTTATAAAACTTGAGCAAGTTACTGAGTATGATCTACCCTTCACAAAGCCATGCTGTTCCTCCATACAGTATCTCATTATCATCAATCCATTCCTGTATTTTTCCCTTGACTACTTTCTCCAAGACCTTGACAATGACTCCTGATATGCTGATCGGTCGTTAATTTGCAACAGTAGTCTTGGATTCTCCTTTATGCTGTGGAACTATTTTCCCCTCTTTCCACACCTTTGGGACTAAACCAGACCCAAGACTCAAATTAAACATGGTCAAGGGCACTGATAATTCTTTAGCCTTTTCACATAAGACCCGTGCCGGTATACCATCCAATCCCACAGATGTATTCACATTAAGGTTCTGTAATAGCCTATTCACCTCCACTTCATTCATCACAATTCCCGTATAAACTAATGGTTCCTTCATTTTTTCAATGTCACCACCTGGATGATATACTCTTGCAAAGTGCTCACTCAGTAATTCTGCTATATCGACTGATTCAGTGACCTCCTTACCATTGTCATTCCTTAAAATCATTCTGCCGTGTACAGTTTTTTTTTGCTTACAGCATATTGAAAGAACTGTTTGGGATTCTCTTTAGCTTGCATAGCTAGTTTCCTTTCATAATCCGCTTTTGCTTTTTTTACCATACTCGTTACCCTTCTGGTCTGCACTTTATACCGTTCGCGTGCCTGCAGGTCACCTTTCTCTTTAAATTCCATCCACATTTGTTTCTTTTTTTGCAGCTCAAGCTTAATGGTGTTATTCATCCATTTAATCCCTACTTGTTTTACTATTCGGACCCTAGGTATACAATCAGCCATAACCTCCTGTAAATGCTCCTTGAGCACCTCTCAGGCTCTAACGACATCCAGCCCTTGTAGTTTTACATGTCATGGCACTGATCCAAGCAATCTCTTAAGCTTGTCATACTTGCCAGCATGATAATTCCACCTATACCCTGTCTTAATCAAAAATTCCACACCTTTATCCACCTCCCAGGTCAAGCCCTTACGATCACTCTCACCAACCAATAGGTGGCAACATGGTCATATTCATTGCAGTCAAATTCTCAGATGCTAATACCAGGTCAAGCACTCTCAGGGCCACTCCTAGGAATTTTGCCACCCCGTGCAGTAGCATATTTTGCTGCCCCTTCTCCCTTATTTTTTCGTATAGTTGTCCCTTGCAGTAGCATATTTTGCTGCCCCCTTCTCTCTTATTTTTCGTATAGTTTATGCCAACTTTGCCGCCCAATGCAAATGCACGTCTTGCACCATCGGTAGAGCTGGCCCTGAGCTGTCTCAAACCCCCTAGTATTTTCACTTACATGCTGTCTCAGATAGTTATCCCTTAATAATTGAATAAAATCCATTTCTTTTCTCACACGTGTCCTCTCCTCCTTCCAATCAATGTTACCATAGTTGAAATCCCCCATAATAATTACCCTCCTTCCACTCATTTCATCAATTTTTTCACACATACTCTCTCCGCCATCAATTCATCACCTGGTCTATAGCAGCACCCAACTATATATTTTGTTCTGCCAGTCTCAATCTCACACTAAATAGCCTCAAATGAGCTCTTTTCACTATCCTGCAATACAACTTCAATTCCCTTGGCTGCAGTTCATCAGCAATCATCAATAACACTCCCCCCCCCCCATTTTATTCTCTCTGTCCCTCCTAAACACACTATAACCTACACATTCTATCCCACTAACTATATCACCTTCCGTCAGCCATGTTTCACTAATACCAATAACCTGTGGCCAGGGAAGAGCAAATCAAGGCCAAAAATTCTTCCTTCTTGTTCCTAATACTCCTGGCATTAGTATACATGAAATGCAGGGATCCCTTTGTCCCACCCCTATCTTCATGCGTTATTCTAACTATCCCATTCCGATTTCTTATCCTTGGTACTGGCTCGGATTTATATACATTCTTACACTCAACTTTCTCACTGATGTCCGCATATACACTTCCCCACCTCCTTGGTAGTTCTACACATGTAGAACTACCAAGGAGGTGGGGAAGTGTAACAGAAGTGTAAAGGGGAAGTGTAAAGCTGAATGAAGTGAAACATTTTCACTTCATTCAGCAACACTTTTTCCAGTCTCCACACACCAAATCCATTCAAATGCAGGCCATCCATCTTGTATAAATCCTTTTGCCCATCAAACGCATTCCACACCACACCATCTGCATAACCTGCACATAAAGTCATTTGCGATTATGGCCCTCCTTCTAAACTCCTCTGTCATACCGCGGCAACAGACCCACCATCCTAACTCTGTCACTCTTTTCTTTTGCTACCTTTAACAATACCTTTAAAGTCCTCTCTCAAAAAAAATTTATCTCCTTTCAATTCATTTGTACCTGCCACAACTATCAATTCTTTCATCATCTGTTTTTGCGCTCTAATACTCTCACTTACATCCTTAAATTTCGTGCCCGGTAAGTACGATTTAGTTAAACTCACTATAATAAACTATAATAAGAATTATAATTATTTATGATGATGATTTAACCATTCAGTCATATCTGACTCTTAGTAACTTTGGAGGCAGGTGTTCTTGTCTCAAAGTGTTACTGGTGAGATTTTTACAGGGTAGTTATTATTGTGACACCTCCAAGGAGTCCAAAGAGTCATCGAGAGAGAGAAGGCACCTACAACTCTCCGTCTCCACTTGAGTACTCAATCCACTAACTACAGAAAACTGCAACTATCATCATCTACACCAATGCTCTAATGCCTACCACCACTGGTATATTCATAGATACTCACAAACATTCATGCCCACGGTGAGATTCGAACCTACAGCCTTTTGGCTGAAGAGCAGATACACTAACCACTCGGCCAACCAGGCCAGCAAAAAAAGTCTAAGTAAAAATTCCTCTAGTCGGTGACTAGAATAGAACTTAGACTTTTTTTTGCTGGCCTGGTTGGCCGAGTGGTTAGTGTATCTGCTCTTCAGCCAAAAGGCTGTAGGTTCAAATCGGGTTCATGGGGCTACAATTCTCTTCAGGCAGTCTAGCACCATGAACAGCATATGCCACTTCCACTGAGCTACATGGGCCCACCTTTGCTTTTCCCCAAACCCCATTTTATCTGAGCTTGGGATAGCATATAGCTGACGAATCAGGCCTATTGTTGGATGAGTATTCATGACTGTCATCTGTGTGTGTGTGTGTGTTCACAGGGCCGGTTTGCCTGTTCTGATGGACAAAAAACCAGTTTCCAGGTGAAAACACCCTCTATCTCCATATGAAACCGGCTAGCTCACCTTTAGTCGAAAGCAACCAGATAAAGGTTCCTCACATCTTGGACGGGAATCGAACCCAGGTCTTTCTGACCAAAGGGCTTCGTCTACATTGACTAAGCTATGGAGGCTGTAATTATTTATAATCTTGCTTTAACGCTTAACCCTGTCACATCATGGATTAAGCAAGTAAATAGAGTAGGAGTGAAATCAAGCAAGCCCAGAAACCCTGGAAAAGAAAATGCTATGGAGGAGGTACAAAATAGTTGGTGGTGATTGCATCCATGAAGAGCATAAAGTGCAGGGTAGAAAGGTGATGAGCATGGTAAAGAAAGAAAAGGTGCAGTATGAGGAGAGATTGGCTAGTCAGATCAAGGTCAACTCAAGGAAATTTTTCTGCTATATGGCAAGGAAGAGAAAAAATAATTATGGCAGGTTGACACTGGTGGAAACTCATGGCAGCAGAATAACAGTAGCAAAGGATATAGTGGAATTATTGAACGAGCACTTCATCAGCATATATCATACTGGTGTAAATAATGCCGTGCAATATAAATAGAAGGGAAACAAGTATTAGCGTTGGAAGTGAAAGAATCAGAGGTGTATCAGGAGTTGGTTAGGTTAGATGTTAATAAAGGTGTAGGAATGGATGACACATCACCACGTATTCTTGAGGAATGTGCACTATGCCTTTGACCTGGTTATTTAATGCAAGTATTACAGTGAGTAGGGTTCCTAAGGAGTGGTCAAGATGTTAGAGAGATTGGTTAGGAATAGAATACAGGATTGGGTTGATGGATATAGCATTCTTTATGATAGTCAGCATGGATTTGTAAAGGGTATGTCCTGTTAAGCAATTTACTTGCATTTTATGATATGTAATGGGTGTGTGTTAGATAAGGGAAAAATCATATACAGTGATATTCTTGGACTTTGCAAAAGTGTTTGATAGATTACCACATGATAAGTTGGTGTACAAGCTGAAGAAGATGGGAATAGATAGTATATTGGTTAGATGGATCGGAGATTGACTGAACAATACCAGCAAAAGTTGTGTATGATGGAGCAGTGTCTTGAAAAAGGAGGGTAACCAGTGGTGTGCCCGAGGGTTGTTCTTCGGTCCCCTGCTGTTTAACTTGTTTGTAAATTATACATCATGTGGACTGACTGATGATCTTCAGTTATTTGCTGATGATGTAGAATTATAAGTAGCACTGCTGATGTTAATTCCCTTCAGAAATATTTGAACAGACTTTTTACTTGGACAAAGGAGTGGGGTTGTAGTTTTATTATTGATAAGTGCAAGGTGTTGCATTTTGGAGTGCAGAAATATAAGCCCGTGTACTATATCAATGGTGCCATACTGCAGGAAGTGGATGAGATTAGAGATTTGGGAGTGATGGTTGACAGTAGAGTGAAGTTTAGAGGGTATATTGCTAGTGTTGCAAAGGCTGCACATCATAGGGATAAGGAAGTAGCTGTGCCACTGTATGAAGCACTGGTCAAACCATACTTGGAATGTTGTGCTCAAATATGGTTTGACCAATGCTTCAATGTGATGTGGAGACATTGGAGAGGGTCCAGAGGTAAGTGACTAAGGCAATATCAGGACTTTGGACTACTGGCTATGGAGAGAGAGGTTGAAAAAATGTGTATTGCAGTTTGGTGGGTAGGAGGAAAGGTGATATGATAGAGACATTTAAGTTAGTGAGAAGATTTTATTGGATTACTTGAGATGAGATTATAAAAAGAGTAGAAGGCGAGAAGAGGAAAACCAGAGGTCATCACTGGAAGTTATGTAAGAATGTGGTGACGAGGGATGTGAGGAGTAGAATTTTTACATGGAGAATTGTCAGTGAATGGAATGCATAACCAGAATTTGTTGTTTGCAAGGAATGTTAAGGATTTTAAGACTTGGGATGATAAATATGTCAGTTGAATGAACCTCCCATGATAAGTTTGCAAACTCCATGGAGGGTTCAATAATAAATGATAATTTCTTTTATAAAATATGATAATTATACTCTTTTTAATTGCCCTATTTTTTTTTAATGGAAGATGATCCTGCCTACACATTATAAATGAGGAAGATTATTTATAATGATGCAAGTCATATTTGGAACATTATGATTATCCAGGACTCTGAAAAGGGCAGGGAAATAAATGTGAAGTGCTTTGGCTTCCCCAATGAAATTTAAAGCTCTAAAGAGTAACACTGGCAGAGAGATGCTGATTTTTAGCAGACAGACTAGAAGAGTGGCAGGCTCATGAGCATGCTGATGGCTAAATTTAAAAAAAAAAAAGTGGCCTCCTACCCACAATAGACTTTATACCTATCATGGGTGAGCTAAAATTTTTTATAATTTTATTAATTTAATTTTTTTGTATTTTTTACAGCCCAGAAACCCTACTCTAGAGACCAAACATGGAACATTTTCAAGCCACTTCAGGCACTTTATAAGTGATGAGGTGGTATCACACCAGGCAATGAACTTCATTGCCAGGTGTGAGACCACCTAAAGACAATGACAAACATCCATGCCCATGGTGGGATTCGAACCTACGACCTGTTGGTTGGCAAGCAGATACAGTAAACAAGTATATTGAAAATAAGTATTTTAATACTTAAATATATTATAATTAAATATATTTAAATAAAATTTTGTGGCAAAACTAAGCCATATTAAAGCAAAATTCAGTTAAATTTAAAAGTAAAAAGACATGATTGCAAAACTGAAGTATCCAATTTATTTCTTATTTTAATTTTTTTTATTGTAAAGGTGTTACACAAAATGCACCCCACTACAATTATGACCTCAATGTTTATTTTTTTGTTTCTTGCAGGCTACAGGATGATACCAGTATTTCTCAGTATGCAGCATGCAGTAGCGATTCTGAAAGTGAGAGCACTTCCAGTTCATCCAGCTCCTCGTCCCACTCTTCTACTTCATTTTCTTCCTCTTTTTCTTCTTCTTCTTCATGTGAAAGTAGCAGCAGCAGCAGTAGTAGTTCCAGTGACTCTGATGTATCCAGTTCAGAGGATACTGATTCATCATCTTCTGAAACAGAAGATGACAATGATGATGATGATTCAGAAGATGAAGTAAAGGAATTTGGATACAAACCAATGAGGAAAAAGATTTGCAAAAGTTA
Organism: Typopeltis vanoorti; assembly: GCF_054136105.1. NCBI lineage: Eukaryota > Metazoa > Arthropoda > Arachnida > Uropygi > Thelyphonidae > Typopeltis > Typopeltis vanoorti. The sequence continues at coordinate 74,840,592 of NC_143556.1, read as the reverse complement.
ATATTAGTGTTTGGAAAGTTAAAAGGTATTAAAGGGGAAAAAAAAAAAAAGAAAAATAATATGACAGCTGCTAAAGAATGTCATTTCACTGCAAGATGGATTTTAGTCCTCCATAACAGAGTCAGCATTTTTTTTTTTTTTTTAAAGAATAACATCCTTTCCCATACAATGCCTGATAATAACCCATACCACCAAACCAGAATTTAATGACATAAATTTTAAATACAGCAATATGTTTAAATAAAATTCACATACAAAAAATATACAATGCCACAAAATCCATGAATGCAACTGCATTAACATAATATCGGAACATGTTTTAATATGCAAAACAATTACTGCAAGCAATTCAGCTAAACAATAATGACAAGAAAGATGAAGTGGTTTATGGACTTGAAATTTTCAAATGTGATAAAAGGCTGCTGTATAATATTACCAACTACTGTGAATTAAAACTTATTTTTTATTAAAATTGCATTCATTGTGTAAAGAAAAATAACATCGCACCATTTTAAGCATGGTGTAGAGAAAATGAATGTGAAATGAGAAGTCTGATTGCTCTCTCTTCAAGAATATTAAAAAGTATTTCTTGTACAGTAATATTTTAATAAAAACTAAACAATTTAAAATTAGTAATTTTTTATTTGGACCAATATCATTCATTGTTGTAGATCGTGTCAAATTTTAATACCTGTATAATACTTAAGAATGAATTATGACATTCTTAAGGTCTCCAGTGTTCACTTTTTTTTTTATACATATATTACACAGTTTCATAAGTTTTCAGTTCATAAATACTTATGTGGGAGAAGAACCTTTTCCTTTGTAAACTGAATGGAAAACAAAAAGTGCTGCCTGCAGGTTGAGCTGATAACATCTTCTTCACTCTCCAGCCTACTGGCAGTGCCTTTGACTTATGCTGTGGAATAGAAGTTTGCAAATGTATTTAAATAGCAGATCGTTTTTTGAATGCATGGTGTGAGACTATCACTTTACTTAATGAATGTATGTAAGGTTCCAATGTGTTATAGCAGCTACCTTTTATGGATGAGAATGTCATAAAAAAGAAAAGAAAAGGGTTATTAGTAATAGTGAAGATGTGGCAGTCCTTCAAATGAATGGGGAGAGATGTCAGTTTAATGCAGCAAAATGTAAAGTCTTGAAGTTTGGGATATATCGATGGGAGGCTGCATACTCGATTGGAGGAGCTGTACTGGAGGAAGTAGGGGAGACAAGAGATCTGGTGGTGATGATTGATAGAAAACTGAAATTTAGGGAACATATTGCAAAGGTGGTGAAGGTAACCCAGAGGATTGCTGCAATAATGAGAAGGATGCTGATGCAGAGATAAAAGAGTTATCATTCCATTGTGTAAGTCTCTGATCAGACCACAGTTAGACTATTGTTCTCAAAATTTGGTCCCCAGGATTTGAAGGGGATAAATTAACTGTGGAAAGGGTGCAGAGGCAGATAACAAAGATGGTTTCAGGACTGCACAATGTTAGTTATGAGGATCAGCTGAGGGAATGATTATTGAATATGAGTATTGACTGCAGAGTTTGGTAGATAGAAGGAGAGGTGATATGATTGAGACTTTTAAACTGTTGAGAGATAGTTATAGGGTTGACACTGAGGAGTTCTTTCACTTGGTAGAACAGCAGGAAGGAAGGAACAATAACAAGAGGTCATCCCTGGAAGTTGCAAAAGGAAGCTGTAAGTAAGAGGGTGAGGAGTGGTTTCTTTGCATTTTTGACTGATATTTGTGGTGAGAGCAAGAAAGGTCAATGAGTTCAAGGATGGCCTTTGTGTTTCCTAGGAATAACCTCCCACGATGAGTCTTTTGACTCCATGGAGGCCTGAATAATAATAACTAGATATAATATACAAATTCCATGTTGCCTATTAACTTAACTGCCCAGAACAACTTCATGTAATGTCTTTCAGAATTTTGTATAACACTACAGTATTTTATAACATTCGGGAACTGAAATTTGGCCATTTAATATTTTAACAAATTATATTACATTAAAAGTTTAAAATTATAAATTTTTAACTTTTAATTCCATTTAATTCAACAATAATCAGCATGTATTCCTCAAAATCTATTCTGAATATTAAAATATCATCTACAACTAGTGATGATATTTATTATCTGTGGTCGAAAGTAATAAGTTATAAGTGGTTGTAATGCAAATGATGAGATGTCAGTGTGGAAAGAAATTGCATGCTCATTCAGATTCCTTCACAGGATAAGCTTGAGTGACTGGAGAAATTACTGTAGTACAGCAGGAGAGAGAGAAAGATTGAACAGAAAAAGCATAAAAGTTGTCCAGATTGGCCGAGTGGTTAGAGTATCTGCTCTCCAGCCAAAAGGCTACGGGTTCAAATCCTGCAATGGCATGGATGTTTATGATTGTCTGTGAAAATACTGGTAGTGATGGTGGGCAGTAGATGCCATTGGTGTAGTTGTAGTTAGTGGAGAGAGAGAGAGAGCTGTAGAGTGGGTACCCTCCCTCGATGAGTCTTTGGACTCCCTGGAGGTGTTATGTAATAATAATAATAAGTGCAAGAAACTGGGAGAAAAGAGAAAATATTGTATGGGGATTTGATGATAATAGGTATAATTAATGAGAAAATACCCCCCCATTCTATCTTCTCTACTCCCCCTTGAAAATACTGTACCCATCACATTCAATTGCAGTAACCACATCTGCTGCTGACATCCAAATTTCACTAATGCCTAAAAAATTTTTTGAGATTGCACTGACTAATGCCAAAAATTCTTCCCTCTTATTTCAAATGCTTCTTGCATTAGTATACAAAAATTGCAGATTCCCTTTAGAACTGATATACATTCTACTAATTTCAGTAATCCCATGTCGATTTTTATCCACTCTAATTCTTGAAATTATTCAATGAAAAAGGATCAACAAACATACATTCACTGCATAAGTTTCTCCCTCTTACACTCAACCGTTTCAATTTTAGTTTCCCTGCCCAATTACTTCAACTTGTTCAGAAAACAGTAACTTCTTCAAACACTTATGACCTTCCATGTTCAGATGCAACCCATCTCATGCATACATCTGTTTTTTGCCTTCAAACACACTCCAGACATCAACAAATTCCAGACCTTTTTTTTGCACATTCTTGCAATTATATCATTCATTATCATCGCTCGTCTACTAAACTCATAATTGTGAAAACGAGGCAGAACACACACTATCCTCCCTTTGACACTTTTCTTCTTCATGATATCTAACAATGTTCTTAAATCTTTTGCTACCCGAACCACTCAGGTTATTTGTATTCACCATAACTATCATCTTTTCTGCATCATGGCCTCTCTTTATTGCTAAAGTCACTCTCTCTCTATTGTTCTGCCAGACAAGCACTCCTCAGGCATACCGTTCTCCATACTCTTAATCATTGAATCACCATATATTATACCACTCATAACTTTATTCAAACACAAACAAGCTTCACTCATGGCCTCATTTTCTATACTATTCAGCATGACACTCCCAGTTTCATTACTTTCCTTCAACAATCTTTTACTTACTCCCCCTTTCACACCATCTCATTTCTTCTATACCTCTTGTGCTTTCATTCTGTTGACTCCCAATCACTTCCATACTATTCATTACTTCATCATTCACCAAGGACTCTCTCTTACTTAAGCCTGTTCGTTACTTCAGCTAGTTCTGGAATTGGAACAGTAATCCAATTCATCTTGCAGGAGATGAAGGTTGCTTTTCTTTTTCACGAACTCCTGCCGAAGCTCTTCTGCTACGGTCCTGATGTTTGCTTCCATTCCCAATCGCTCTAGTCTATCTAGACACTTCTCACATACATTGACGTTTTCATTCTTCTCGTTTAGCCAAAGAGTCCACAGATCCTTCACATTCTTCAGAGCATACATATAGCAGTTTCCACAATGCATCCACTGCAAAAAAATCCAAGGCAGAGCTAGACTTTCATACAGAAGTCCTCCATGCCGCTGACATGCATCTCTTTGTGGACGCTGAAGCAGTGCAACAAACAAGTAGCGAAAACACAATATAAACAACAAAGTTTCAACAACAACAACACCACCACCACTGAAGGACACGTGTATCCAACTGAAGCACAATTTGAAACAAAAAAGCATCGCTATACTTCAATTTAAAAACACTTTTTTTAGCATAGCTCAAAAAACCAAATCTTGGTCACTCATCTCTGGATCCTCTCCAACTTCTCATTGTCAAGAAACCCATGTGACCAGATCTGTGCACAGTAATTAAGATGGGGTCTTACCAAGGCTTGATAAAGAGGTATAATGATCTATTTGTCTCTGCTCGTCAGAATATTCTTCAGTAACTGAGTAATCCAATGAGCTGCTTTAGCCACTTTTGCAATGTGCCTTCTATTCACCCCCAAATCTCTGGCTTTATCTATTTCCTGCAGTACAGTTTCATCAATGTAGTAATCTTTTAATCCCAAAATGCATACCTTTCATACTTTGCCACATTAAACTGACATCCAATCTCCTTTGCCCAGATCGCTAGCCTATCCAAATTATCCTGCAAAATTTTAACATCATCTGTATTAACTATTGTTCTATCCAATTTTGCATCATCAGTAAACAACTGAATAGTTCCTCTCAGATCCTTTCCTATATCATTAATATACAAATTAAATAGTAGCTACCCAAGAACAGAGCCCTGTGGCATGCCACTAGTCACAGGCCTTCTGAATAAACTACTCTCTAATATCTCTCCATCAACCACCCTCTTATCAACTTCACCAACTTTATATCCATCCAGATGTACTGCAATTTATTGATTAGAATTCCATGCAGTATCCTATCAAAAGCTTTTGGAAAGTCCAGCAGTATCATTGTAAACCCATTTATCCAACTCAGCTGTCACTGCATAAGGGATATTGTATGAGGCATGACCTACCCTTCACAAAACCATGTTTTCTCCTCATACAATATCCCATTTCTGTCTATCCATTCCTGTATTTTGCTCTCAGCCAAGCCAACTTCTCCAGTACTTTGACAACAACTCTTGATATGCTGATCAGTCAGTAGTTTGCTACATTCCCTTCTTTCCATCTCATTGGGACTAACCCAGAGCTGAGACTTAGATTAAACAACATGGTAAAAAGCACTGACAATTCCCTAGCACCTTGTAAAACTCAAGCTGGTATATCATCTAATCCTTTACTGCTTTCCATGCACTATCAACATCCAGCCCTTGCAGTTTCTCATGCCATAGCACTGATCTAAGCAATTTCCTAAGCTTTTCATACTTACCAGCCCTGTAATTCCTCTTAACTGAAAAACCATATATAAACCAAGCACATAAAATAACATAAAAAAGTACATAATGAGAGATATAAGAGAGAAGACAACTAGAGCAGTATGAAATTATGAAAATTAATATCACTTACTTAAAATCTTCATAGTGAAATAAATAGGTAAATTAAAGTTGAAAGAAGTTATATTCTTGGGTTTAATCCTTTATCCACGTGTAAGCAAACAAAGTTTGCACATGATGTTACTTAGCGACTGGGGCTACTTGTCTAATGAGAGGCTAATGACTTCACATCAAATTGCCTTAGTATCTCATGATGCAATGCACATATCCTTGGACATGTATAATGCTATGCATTGTAGGAAGAGCCACTACCCAGACTGGTTTCAACCTTTATTGCGGTCTAATCAGTGGGAGCCAGATCCAGAAGTGATACCAAGGTTGAAGTAATGCAGAAGTCATATTTTCATATATAAGTAGTCAAAAGGTATCACACCTTATTGCTAAAATACTCTGGATTAGAGATGGATGTTGAAAGTTTTTCAATCAAAAATATAACTTATTGACATCTTTAATTTATAGTATAACCAAGTGGAAAAAGTTTCAATAGAAATAAATCTTTATAATTGGTCATATCTAATTATTAATTTATTAATAAAATCAAATTAATTCCAATAATAAATTCTACTGAGCATTAATAAATTTATTAATGTTCAGTAGAGGATCATATTTGGTTATTCAATGTTTAAAATACCTCAGTATTGTCAGCTAACAATACCTGAAACTTTTCAAGGCATTTGGGGTGAAGAGGAGGATTGAATGATGATCCCAACAGATCTGCTAAAGCTTGGTATAAGATAAATTCAAGAAACCAGAGTTAGCCAACTGAATGACAATGCCTACTTTCTTGGGTATTGTTAGCTGGCAATACTTCAGTATTGCCAGCTAACAACACTGGGTATGGAGTGTATGTGGGGGGGGGGGGGGAATCGGTCTTTGTCCTTAAATCACTATAGCAAATCTGGAAGTATAACTCTTTTTTCTGATCCCTAGGGGGTTTGCTACAGCAGGCATCTACTGTACTATGTAGGAAGAACATCATCAAAATGATGTGCATCATGACTAGTTTGCATTGTAATCCATTAATTTGCATTGTAATATTACTTTTTGATTTTGTTATAGATATTTTAGGTTGTAGATTATTTTCATTTCTTGGTGTGTGATGCCATCCATCACCTTGCTTATTGGAAGCCTGAAGTGCCTTAGAAAAAGTTCTATATTTAGTCTTTATAGTCTTTAGAGCAAAGTTTCTGGATTATCTAACTCTTAGTCCACTTACAGTACCAAGCTTCAGATATATAAATTTTGGTAGGTAGTATTGATATAATTAGTGTAATAACACTTTGCTACATATAAAGATAACATCATTTCCACTGGACACCAAACAATGACATATAACAATCAATGATAGAAGAAATTAAGTGGTAAGCAACTTGTAAGTAGATTACAAACAGAGAACAAACCCATAATGCTTAATTATTAGTAGAGTGGTGAAGGTTTTTTAACATTAATCCCACACACCAGAGGTGGAAGAACCTATAGCACATCACTGCCATGCATGGAATAATGCTGTGGTAGGTGTGTTATGAAACCTATATTGATCAAAGTATACAAAGTAAATAACTTTAATCAGAGATCCGATATTTAAACTCAAGGTTGTTTGAGTTTAAAGGTTGAAGCTACAAAACAGGGATTGGATGATTCTAGCAGCATTATAATTACCATTATGATGTCAGAAGAGACTGAATAAGTAAAAAAAGAAGGGAGAGAGTATGATATTGCTTATCAAGAAGGATTTGCATTATCAGATTGATGATACAATCAATTCCTATTCAAAATGGGAATTTGAGAGTGTGGGGATGCATACAATTGAGGGTGGGAGTATATTTACCATGGCAGAGGAAGTCATGATAACATTATTTGTCAGTAGTTAAAGAAATAAGGTAAAGTAATGTATTAGTATTATTATTATGTGACACCTCCCAGGAGTCCGAAGACTCATTGAGGGAGGGCACCTACTCTATAGCTCTCAGTCTCCACCAATTACACCAAAGCATTATTACCATCATCATCTACACCACCACCACCAGTAGTATTATCACAGACAATCACAAACATCCATGCCCACGGAGGGATTCAAACCCACAGTTCTCTATTTGTCATCTATTGAAAAATTGCTTTTGTAAATCTTATAAAATCCCCTTTAATAACTTAAGTTTCTATCAGCTTACCTTTGGAACCTACACACCTTTCTATCCTCATAGGCACTATTCCACAGACCTGTCGCCAGTCACTCATCTCGAAATCCTTACCAGCACCTCATGATCCCCCAAGAAACCCAGGTGGTCAAATATGTGCATAATAGTCAAGATGAGGGTGAATCATAACCTTACAGAGGGATAATAACCTTCCTATCTTTACTTGTCAATGTGTTCTTCACCATCCAAGTAATCCTCTGAACTATTTTGCCAATTTTTACAATATGCCCTCTAAACTTCAACTTGCTATCCACCATTACCCACAAGCCTCATTAATTTCCTGCAATCCAGTATCATCAATGTGATATAATGCAACCTTCTCAACCTAAAGTGCATACCCATACATTTTGCAACATTAAATTCACAATCATTCTCCTTCACCCATAATGCCCATTTATTTAAATCACCCTGCAAGATATCTACATCACTTTTATCAACTATTTTCTTCCCCAGGTTTGCATCATCAGCAAACAAAAAATCTGAAATCTGAAACAAAAAAAACTGAATATCCTCCCCCTCCTAGAGTAGTGGCCCTAGTATAGAACCCTGAGGAACTCCACTCTAGGAGGAGGCACAAAGTGGCTGTGCACTTCGCAGCCATATGCCTGGGGAAGGAGTCTCCTAGGTTCGATTCCCGTCAGAGATGTGAGGAGCTGAAGGATCTTCCTCAGCCATAGCCAAGTTAGCCGGTCTTGGGCATGGACAGTAGGGTTTTTTTCTCCAGTTTATCCTGTGGTTTTTCATCCCACAAAGCAGGCAAACCAGCCTTGAGAACTCAACACTACAGACAATACACCGGGGCATGGGGCTGACCACCTTATCCTGTGAATGATTTGGAGTCCGATGATTAATAAACCCTCCACACTGCAAGGTAAAAGAGGATAAAAAGATGATGATGACAAACTTATTTCTGCATAATGCAGTTATCCCTCATAACAGCAACCTCAGAGATTTCAGGAATAGTTTGTTCTGGTAGCAAGGCTTATACAGTAGTTACTCATAATGATATTACTTAAGGAATAACAATTAATATTGATTAATTAATATTTCCAATCTACAGGGTTAAACTACCATCATCAAGAAACAAAGAACAACTTGATATGTGCAGACAGGCACTACATAGCGTAAGTATGATGGAAGCAGAACAACAAAGGCAAGTCTAAACAGCACCTGCTAGTGGGCTGGGATTGATGTTTTGGCTGTTGGACTGAAGTTCTAAGGATGAGTGCTTCCCAGATTTAAGGTAGTTTCATACATCCAAATTTATTTATGTTTGGGTAGTTCCTTAAGGCTAAGGCAGATTCTAGTCATTCGTATTTAAATTTACTCCTATGGAACAAGGCGGCCTTTCTCCATCGTATCTTACAGTTGCATGATACTTGGCAGGTATAAGGATTATAGCTGGTCTTTGGGAAAGCAAATAAGGAATGTTAATTTTTTTTTTATATATGGTCTGTAAGTGGTTATGAGGTTGTATCTTCTGGGTTTGTCTTTGCAGTTTTTCTGAAGTATCACAGAAATATGGAATAGTAATAGATTTGGTGTATTCTCTTTTCTGCAAGCAGAGGGGAAGAAGAAGAAGTGTTTTCTGGGTTTTGAATTTTTGGTGGGGGATTGTAGCCATTGATTAAGAAGGTGTGAAAATGTGTTTGAGTTCAGTGGTGAGGGCATTATTACTGGAGTGATCAATTTTGTCCTGTTGTACAGTTTTTAATTATCCCATACTGTTCTGTAAACTGAGAGTGCCAAGGATGAATCAAGTTGGCATGCAATAAAGGTGTCTAGAAAGGGGAAACTTTTTTTTGCCCCCAAGGTGAACTGGATCCCAGGGTGCTAGTTATTAAGATGTGTTAGGAAGGTGTTAAGATCCTCAGAGTTATATGACCAAATAGAGAACACATCATATACATAGCAAAGCTAAATTGTATGTATTTGTGGGGCAGAGGTGAGGCTTTTTCTCGAAAGGTCTCCATGAAATAGTTTGCTGCGGGGGTACCCCCATTGCTGTCCCCCTCTTTATTTACAGAATTTTCCTTGTCCAATTAAATAGTATGGATTCATGGTGAACTTAAACAGGACTGAGCTATTGTGCTTGGATAAGATCCAAACTATCCTTAAGAGAAACATTTGTGAATAGAGAGGAGATATCAAAACTGACCATTATGTCAATGTGTTCGAGCGTAATGTTTTCTATGCTGGCTTTAAAGTAGGCAGAGTTTTAAATGTGTGAAAAAGTGTTGCCAGTATAGTGGGTGAATCAATGCCATCCACAGTTGGGCATAATGGTGCACATTCTGTTTGTGAATTTTTGGGAGCCAATATAGCAGGGGGGGGGAGGTGAAATTGTATGGATAACCTTTTTAAGGAGCCTGTGGAGGATTCTGATCTGTGTCAGTAGGGTTATAGTCCAAAGGATCATAGGTGAAGTAATCCTTAAGCACAGAGGTAAGTGTGTGTGTAATCTTCTTGGTAAAACTACTCTAGTATTTCCCTTATCTGCTTTCGGTTTACATTACAGAAAACCCACAGACAGGCAGATACATTCACTAACAGTCACCCCTCCTCCCAACAGTATTATTAAAATAGTAATATTATTAAAACCCTGTACAACAGGGCTCCAGTAATAATGCCCTCATCACTGAACTCAAACACATTCACAACACCTTCTTAGCCAATGACCACAGTCCCCAACCCAATTCCCAAATATATTAAAACCCTACAACTGCATTCCTTCTTCTTCTCTTCCTCCAGAAAAGAAACTACACTAAATCTACTACCATCCCACATATATCCATGGCACTTCAGAAAAACTGACAAAAATCCTCAAAATATACAACCTCGTAACCACTTACAGACCAAATAAAAAATTGGCATCCCTTATCCACTTTCCCACAAGACCAGCTACAGTCCCTATACCTCCAAGTGTCCCATTAGGCACCACGCAACTATAAGCTGTCCTACTATGACCAAACAGGCAAGGACAGCTAACATAAGAATTGTCAAACAAAGACTACATCTGGTTCCACCACTAGAGTCACTCAGAACCTGCCGACTATGTCTTGGACATCACCATGAGATACGATGGAAAAAGGTCACCTTACTCCATAGGAGCAAATTTAAATATGAAAAACTTTTCTTAGAATCTATCTCAGCCTTAATGAACTACACAAACCTAAACAAATTTGGTTGTATGAAACTACCACAAATGTGGGAAGCGCTGATCCTCAGAACTTCAGCTCAACAGCCAAAAACACCCATCCTAGCTCACTAAGGGAAACTGTTTGGGAGTTCAGACTTACCTTTATTGTTCCAATTCAGTCATACAATATGTAATGCCTCTATGCACATATCATTTTGTTCTTTGTTCCCTGATGATGGCAGTTTGATACTGCCAAAATATTGAAGATATCAAGTCAAAATTACTCTAATTAATGTATAGTGTATGTTGTAACTTAAGTAATATCAATGCAGACAGCATGTTATGGTGAATTTCCTTCAAAATGACATTGTGCCTCCAATAGGATTCAGAGGTGAGTGACCAAGATGGTGAATGGCCTGTGGAATGGGCCCTATGAGGATAGATTGAAGGTGTGCAGATTGCAGAAGTTGGTTGATAGGAGAAAGAGGGGATATGATAGAAACATTTAAGTTGCTTAAAGGGTTTTATAGGATAGATGTAGGGGAAATGTTTCAGCATTTGGCTAGAAGGACCAGAAAACAAACGGGTCATTCCTGAAAGTTGAAAAAAGATGTGGTCAGTAAAGGGGGAGGTGTGGGGACTAGATTTTTTGCTTGGAGAGTGGTGAATGAGTGGAATGGGTTGCCACAGTCAGTTGTGAGTGCTTTTTCTGTTAATGAATTCAAGGAGAGGTATATTGTTAGATTGTGTCGATAGATTGAGTGTCCTGCAATGAGTTTTCGGACTCCATGGAGGTGCCTGTATAATAATAATAATAAAATACTTTGGTTGGGACTTTTGTCAAGTTTGTCACAGTGAGGAAGTTTATTATAAAGGTGTTTACTATAGTGAAAGGTGACTGCAACTGTACACTTCACAAAAGAAAAATTACTCAAACCAAATTTCAGAATACTTATGGCGTTTTTTTTTTTTTTAATAAACATACAGTATTGAATAACTTTTTATAATACAATCGGTAGGAGAGTGCATTCCTAAATTAGAAAATGCTGGTAACTAGTCAGCAACACTTTCCTTCTTGCGAAAAGGATTCAGTTTAGACAGCCATTCTCGATATGACCTAAAAGAAATTTCAAAAAGCATCAATAAACGGTTTGACAAGGCTATACAGATAGAAAGAAATCTTTAAATCCACTATTCTGTGCTATGTAGCACAGTAGTGCTATTTTTCACTACTACTAAATTGTCATGGTAAAACATCTAAGGTTTACAGAAAATATAAATTATTTTATTGCAAGCAATGTTTTTCTCCTGTTACATTCCTGCATCATCATTCATATAAATTAAAAAAAACTAAAACAAATTCCAGTCATCACATATTTCTTAAGTGAGTAGAATCTCATAAATACAGGATTATGCCCATATTTATCATCAACATTTATTGGAAAGTTCTAACTGCAAGGAACATGAATTGATACAGGTCTCTGAAATCTTCTAAAATTCTGCTTGTCTGCAGAGTGTAAAATTTAGGAACCACTAGCATAAATTTACATGCTAGTAAATGTTGCATAAACCTATCAGTACATCTGACAGTGACTTGTGCTACCTCAAAATCAAAGTGCTATCTCATGATCATAATCTCCTTGTTGTCCAGATAGAACACACACTTAAACTTCAAGCCTCTATCATTTCTAATATAATTATTCCTCAGTAACCCAAAACAATTGCTTCCAACTGCCCACGAATTATTTCCTCCTTTGCACTACAATCCATAGTTAAAATATTTCATAATGATTACCTGCTGTGATGCCTACCAAAGTAATTGCCAATACCATATTCTGATTTTTCTGCAGCTTCAAAGCTTATAGCAACATATAAATTAAAGATGCCAAGAAATTATATTCTTGGTTTAATCCTTTATCCAAATGTAAGTAAACAATGTTTGAACATGAAATATCTTCACGACCAGATCACTTGTATATGGAGACTAATGACTTCACATCAATTGCCTTAGTATCCCATAATACAAAGCACACACACACTGTCAGATGGGAAGAGGCCACCAGCCAGAGCAATTTTGACCTTTGTTGAGGGATCATCAGTGGAAGTCAGATCCAGAGGAGATACCAAGGTTGAAGTAATGCAGAAAAGTCATATATTTTGCATTTACAAGTAGTCAAAAAGTGTCACACCTTATTAAAACTCTGGATTAGAGATAGATGTTAAAAGGTTTTTCACTTGTTTATCCTATAAATTAAAGATGCTAAGAAATCATATTCTTGGTTGAATCCTTTATCCAAGTGTAAGTAAACAATGTTTGCACATGAAGTGATGTGATCATTAGCCTATACTAAGGTAATTACTTGTATTTGGATAAAGGATTAAACCAAGAATATAATTTCTTGGTTTAATCTTTTCTTTTATTTATAGTATAACCAAGTGAAAAAGCTTAGAGCAAATATACATTCTGTCCTATTTGCATCTACTTAATACCAAATAAACTCAAACCAACTTCTCCTCTAGTAACGCCCTGATTGGAATTATCACCTTTGCCAGACTCAATAATTCTACCACCATAAATAACATCCAACCTCTTTTTCACCCTGTCTTCCCTTGACACACTACAGCTTTCAGCTTTTGTATTCTATCTCCCTGAGTATCTATCTTCCTCCATCAACCAGGCTGTGCTAATGCCAAGTTTATATAGTTTGTGCTGACTAATGCAACAAACTCTCACCTTTATCATGATTCTTTGTCTCAGTATATAACCAACAACTGACCTCTCTCTCCACACTTATAATCTGTACTATTCAAATTATTAGCATGCAATTCCACGTTTATTCCCCCTCCCCTTGCCCTATATACTGCAACATCTCCACCCACACAAGATACAACCAATGCCCTCATGATCAGGATCAGTCCTTTCATGCAATCACCTTTTTTGATATTCCCATTCTTGCTTTACATGTAATTCAACAATATTTACACACAAGTTACATGTGTTCTCTTTAAAAAATTGTTTCCATAACTCCTCACATTCACTTTCTCAGAGAACAATAACCTTCTCAAATGCTTAACTCCAAATCCATTCAAATGAATCATGCAACCAAGAGAAGAGAAAAGCACATTGTCTACCTAAACCTATAATCATCCAAGATGTACAAACTTACATATACACTAAACAGATTAAATTTAAAATCCCAAGAAATTCTTTCTTGTTTAATCCTTTATCCAAGCATAAGAAAACAAAGTTTGCATGTGAAGTTTCTTCACGACTAGGCTACTTGTATAGAGAGGCCAATGACTTCACATTAATTGTCTTAATATCTCATAATGCCAGCTTGAGCCAGAAAAACACTGGCTTGTAAACAATTTTATTTAGTAAATTATTTAATTGCATTCCAGTGTCTACATAGTTTTGTGTTCCAGAAACTGCACCATGAATCATAGCAAAAGTTAAAGAAATATGTCTGTAAGAGATGTTTTCCCTCTTTTTTTTTTAAAAGAATTATCAAATCCAGGGTTTGTTAAATTACTTATCCTAAAAACAAAAACATTTACAGGTATGTTCTTAAAGATAAACTAACAACATAAAGCATTATTTTAATCCTAAATGATAAAGTAACACATATACTTACTCTGCTTCTTTCTCATTAAGTTGTTCTTGATTGGCTTTCTCTGAAAAAAAAAAAAAACGTTAACCAAAAGACATACACATCAAGCTGTAACAAATTTAATGTATCATTTAAATAATGATTACATTAAAAACTATTTAATGATAAAGAGAAGGAGGACATTAAAAAATTTTTGATTAAATTTCTCCTCCAGTTTGGACATATTCTAAAACATCTCACTAGTGTTAAATATTCCTTTGATGCATGTCTGATGAATGTTTATATGTTTGCAAATGGATTTTTTCTCACAGCATTTTTTGAAAATCATTCCAGAAAAGTAATATGTTAATAATTCTAAGTCATGAATCTATCGAAAGTAGTAGTTTTTTTTTTCTTTCCACCCCCCCCACACCCCTGCCAAGACTGTTAAAGTTCAAATCAAATAATTTGAGGATGGAATCCTACACATCACAATAGTGGACTACAATCATTATATGCCAGAAACAAATCTTCAATTACTGCTATGCAAAAAAGAATGTTGAAGGCAATATTGGTAACTTAAGGACACCAACTGCTCAGGTAATTTGATGCTCAGCTGAACAATTTAAGCAAATGGAATCATCTGGTGAAAGAATATGCAAAGGAAACTTGGAACAATTCAGATCATGGAAAGCAGAGAGTGCATGTGAATAAAAGTCTGTGAAAAGTTCCAGAAACATCTATAAGACATTTTGTTGCAGCGATATTGTTGAGACAATATATTTGCATCACATATTACATATCAAATTGCATTTTGTCAGTCTGGCTGAGTGAGTCGTTAACATACCTTGTTATCCAAACTGGCCATGGATTCAAATCCCACTGCAGGCATGGACAGTTATGACTGTCATTAGATCACAGATGAACATCCTTGTCTACTCTGGGACCTTTGCTCCACTCAGCAGCTTTAAAAAGTTCTGTTTGATTGGCGGAGCAGGGTTTCCCGATTATGTAAAAATTAAATAAAAAATACAATAAAAAAATAATGATAAAAAACTCTTTAGCCCACTCATGTACTATAGGTTAACAAACTTTCATGGGTGGGAAATCATCATCATCATCATACATATCAAGGATTTAGGCCTAGTATGGCCTGTTCCGGCCTTTGAAGTCATCATTGAATCGTTTAAGAGGACGTCCTGGTTTTCTTTTTCCTAATGGCTTGTACTTTAAGGCTTGTTTTGGTAATCTTTCTGTTTTCATTCTTTGAACGTGTTCCATCCATCTATGTTTATATTTTTTAATTTTTTCAATTACTGGTTCTTGGTTTAATTCTTTCATAATATCTTCATTTCTTTTGTGATCAAATAGAGTATACTTTGCAGTTTTTCTCATAAACTTCATCTTTTTGTTTTATTGTCCAGATTTTGCTTCCATACATTAAGACCGGTAGGGCTAATGTATTGTATACTTTTAGCCTGGTTTGTTTTTGAACTAGGTTTGGTTTAAATATAGAGTTAATTACTCCTGTTATTTTTAAATATTTTGCAATTTTTATGTTTATATCTTTTTCATTTTCATAAGTGATCATACATCCTAGGTAGTTAAATGAATTCACCTGTTCTAAGATCTTGTTATCTAATACTATTTTAGTTCTTGCTGGATCTTGTCCTTTAAAGGCCATAGTTTTTGATTTTTCCGTTGATATTATCATACCATAATCTTTGGATATCTCATTTAGATTTAAAATAGCTTTCTGTAAGTTATCTTCAAAATTTGTAATTATTATTCGGTCGTCTGCAAAGAGGAGAGTGTTTAAGTTAACTGTAGGTGAAAGTTTAATTCCTGGATGTAAATTTTTACTCCATTTTATTATTATTTCATTTAAGTAGATATTAAAAAGAGTTGCTGAGGGGGACATCCCTGTCAGACCCCTTGGTTTATCTCTCTTGTATATGATAGCTCATGATTTAATCTTATTTGTATTTGATTATTTTCATATATACTTGTGGCAGCTTTTAGGATATCATTTTGTATTTGTCTTTCTTTTAATATGTTAAATAATATGTTTCTTTTAACTTTGTCAAATGCTTTTTCAAAGTCAATAAATGCAATATGTGTTTCTAAATTATATTCTCTTCTTTTCTCTATTATTAATTTTAGGCAGAAGGCTGGGTCTATACATGATCGTCCTTTTCTAAATCCATTTTGTACCTCTAGAATAAAGTTTTCGGAATATTTCATTAGTTTGTTATTTAAGATTCTGCTGTATATTTTGTAACATGAATTTAGTATACTGATACCTCTATAGTTTTTAGGGTCATCTCTATTACCTTTCTTAAAGATAGGAATCACAATTGCTTTTTTCCATTCTATTGGGAGGATACCAGTTGAGTAAATTTTATTTTAAAATAATAAGAGTCTTCCTTTGAATCTTGTTCCTGCATATTTATATAGTTCTGAACCTAGCTTATCTTCTCCAGGTGATTTTCCGTTTCTTGTTTCTTTCAGGCTGATTTCTAATTCTTCTTCAGTTATTTACTTTTCATTTTCGTTAATTGTTTGCCAGTTGTCTTTTTTAAAATATTTGTCTGTCCACAGTTCTGTGTAGTAATTTAGAAATTCTTCTAATTTCAATTCAGTGTTTAATTTTATGTTTTCTTTGGTATCTGCATTTAGGTGTTTCAAAATCTTATATACATTGGGTCTTATTTTATATAAATCATGTTCTAAATTAGAAACAAATTTATTCCATGATTCTCTATGTCTTTTTCTGACTTCTCTTTTAGCTATGGCTCTTATTCTTTTATATTCTATTTCATCTTCTAATCTTTTACTGCTTAACCATTTGTGATAGGCTTCTTTTTTCTTTTTGATTATTTCTTTGATTGTATCATCCCAGATCTTCAGTTTTTTTCTTTTATTGAATTTTTTGGTCTTTCCTAAGCTTTCATTTGCTGCTGCATTTAGTATCGTTTTTATATTAAGCCATTTTATTTCTATTTCTTCATTTTGTTTTATTTTATCTAGATACTGGTTAATTCTTTGTTCATATAGTCATTGTACATTTGTGTCATTCAATAGTCTAGTTTTATAAACAAATGTTTCAATTTTTCTTTCTGTTCTTGTTACTTGTAGCCATTTAGGTGGTAATCTTAATTTTATTTTAACAAGGAAGTGGTCACTGCTTATTTCATATCCTCTGTGAACTCTAACATCTAGTGAAAATTTTGATGTCTTTTCATTTAATACAAAGTAATCTAATATTGATTTCCATCCTCTTGCTGCCCAAGTATATTTATGTATGTCTTTATGTTTATAGAAGGAATTCATTATTTTTAGGTTATTATAAACTACAAAGTCAATCAATTTTTTACCATTTCTGTTTAGAGTGTGTTCTCCATGTATTCCTATATTATTATTAATTTTCGTGTTTCCAATTCTTGCATTTAAGTCTCCAGCTAAAATTGTGTAATCATTTTTATTTATTTTATTATATATGTTTTGTAGCTGATTATAAAAATCAATATTATCCTGTTCTCTTCCTTCTTCTGGGGAATAAAAACCAATTATTGTTAAATAGCCTCTATCTATTTTTATTCTAGCTTCTATTATTCTTTCATTCCATAATTTATAATGTTTTAACTGTTTTGAAAGGGAGTTATGAATCCAAATCATGACTCCTGCTTGTGCTCTTTGGTCTCTGTCGACTCCACTGTATATCACATTAAAATTTTCAGTTCTCATAGTTCCTTTTAATTTCTTTTTTGTTTCAGTGATTACTGCTATTTTAAAATTTCTTTCATTTAATAACTGGTCTAATTCTATTTCTTTATATGCTATTCCTCTTACATTCCAGTTTGCTATGTGTATTATATTTTGTCGTTTCCATTTTCGTTTTCCCTTTTCCATTCCAGGGTCGTTTCCCATAGATTCAATCCGATTATCTTTTTCTGTCAGCTTACAAGTATGGTTATGTTCTCCATGTCAGGAGACTAGCCTGATGATGGAATAGTTCAGTGGTAGGGCTGCTACCTTAAGGCTTCTGAACTCGCCTTCTTCCGAATTTAAACCCATAGGGGGAATAGGGTATATTGAAGGGGAAAGGGTAGATTATAGAAGAAATATAGTAAGGTTTATAGAGAGGACATAGTTGTAATGCCAGAAATGAAAAGACCCCATGGCCCTCGAGTACTCTAATAGCACAAGGGTCATAAAGTAAGAAGAGTTGGCTGATAAGGCCTTATAGGAAAGATTAAAGTAAGTGGGTCTTCCTCAAAGTAGAAGAAGGAGAGGATAGATCCAGCTAGGGGTCCATGGGAGTGGCGCTTCCCTTACAATCAAGATGATTGTCCCTTATGGCCCTGTTGGTCCACGAGTCCTTATTCAGTATATTCGGACCACCCCACCATATATATATAAACACACACACGCATGTACACACACACACATGATGGGCTCCCCTATCCGCCACCCAGGGGACGCGCTCTCTAGGGGTTACAGGGTCCCCTGAGAGATGGGTGGAAAAAAAATAAATAAAAAATTATTTGGGAAAATTAAGATTTCTTTATTTGTGATATTCATTTCCCATGGGTGGGAAATGAATATCACAAATAAAGAAATCTTAATTTTCCCAAATAATTTTTTCATTTTCCAAATAAATAATTCTCTCTCAATCCTACCTGCTACTTAATGTGGTGAGAGAGAATGAACTGGTGATGTATGCCAGTAGAGCAAACTTTTTCAGACTTTTTTTATTATATATCAAGAAGGAAGAGGTCACCACAGGGTCACCAGTGGAAGTTGTGTATGAGTGTGGTTAGCAAGTGTGTCAGGACTAGATTACTTGCTTGGAGGATAGCGAATGGGTTTCCAGAGGTGTGGGTGCTTCATCAGTGAATTGGTTTAAAGAGAGGTATGATAGGTATCATGGGATTGATGGCTAGTGTGTGAATAATGGATCTCCCACGATGAGCCTTCTGACTCAATGGAGATACCTGTGTAATTTTTATTTTTACATATGAATACATTACATACATATGATACAACATTACATACATTTGTTTACATATGATGCATACATTATATACATTTCTTTATTTAATTAAAATTATGATTAATATTGTGATTACATATTTACAACATAAGATTACTTATTTACAACAGGTTTAATTCTGTTTTTTTTTATGTTTTTTTGTAATAATGAAATGCATAGAGATTTTTTTTCTTTCTTTTCTTTTTTTCCTGTATAATGTATTAATAATGATAATATTATTAGCGCATTTATTCATTTAACAATGAGTTATATATATATTAATTTTTTTTTTTTTTAGGGGTGCTTAAGGGTCAAAGCGTTATAACTGAGAGGAGACCTCCAAATAGCCTTTAAAGGAATGTGGAGAACCGATCAGGGCTTCTGACTTAATGTCCAATCCTCACCTTCTCGTGGTGCACCCTGTTGGGTATCTGCCTGGATACTGAACGAAGGAGGATGGGCTGAAAATTTGGGATTTAGCCGACCAAATTGTATTCTTATTGGTTAAACTAAAATAAAAAATGATGGTACGACATGACAAAATTTCATGCCGGCTGGGGCGTTGCCCGGTTAAACAAGGCCCCCGTCGTTTTTGACCAGAGTGAACAGTGAAAAGTCAGCTACTGGAACAAATCTGAAAGCACACCCCAACTCAATATCACCAGAGTTAAAGATCGGTACTATCAACATAAGAAGCCTGAATGGCAAAGAAATGGAGCTAGCTGAGGAATTAGATAAGTACCAGATCAACATAATAGGGGTGACTGAAACAAAAAAGACAAAAACTGGTGAGATCTTTCTGAGCAATAAATACAAAATGTTATATTCAGGCAATGACAAGCAAGGAAATGAAGGAGTAGCCATAGTATCAACACAAAATACGAGGCTAATCTTCTTGAATGGCAGTCAGTCTCAAGTAGAGTAATGTGGGCAAATATGAGAATGGAGAACTGGACAATGAGACTTATTTGTGCCTATGGTCCCACAGAAGGTTCTACTAAGGTAGAAGTGGAGGAATTTTTTGAGGCTTTAGAAAAAGCAACTGACACAATGAAAAAGGAAAAGTTGGTCCTTGTTGGGGATCTAAATAGCAGAGTAGGAAATGATTGTGAGACACAAAAATATTTCAGGAAAATTTGGAGAAAAGAGCAAAGCAAATAATAATGGCAAATATTTGTTGGATTTCTGCTCAGGACATGGACTATTACTAACACCATGTTGCAACATAAAAATGTGCACAAATTCACATAGAGAGAAGAGGCAAGGAATAAGAAAAGTCTCATTGACTATGTTATTGTTGATAGTGATGTTTTCTCCCTGGTACAGGACACTAGAGTGTACAGAGGGTTTGAAATTGGAAGTGATCACTATTTAGTCTTGAGCAGGATAAAATTGAATTTCAAAGAATAACATGTAAGAAAGTTTTAAAGCGAATAAAAGTTGAGCAGCTCTCAGATGTGAATTGTAGACTAAAGTACACAAAGATTATTGAAGAAAAAATGAAAGAGTTTGAGAACAGGAATCAAACCACCTTGGAGATTCAGTGGCAATCTCTGAAGGAAACATTCATTGATTCTGCCAGAGACATATGTGGTGAGGTTATCTGCAAGAATTAAAAAAATCAGAACTCCATGGTGGACACAGGATGTTAAAGAGGAAGTGAAGGAAAAGAAGAAAGCATATCAAAATTTCCTGTCAAATAAGTCAGCTTGTTCTCCTAGAGAATACAGAGACAAATGCAAGAATGTTAAACATTGTGTAAAACTAGCTAAACAAAAGTCATGGGAAGACTTTGGCAAGAATATAGAAAATAAATATCAAGAAGGTGGCAAAATATTCTGTTGAAGAAGCTTTGGAATGGAGGAAAGAGTGCTGTAAAAGGAGTTAGAGATGATAAAGGTGACATGAAAACGGGAGAAAAAGATATCCTTGAAGTATGGAGTAATTACTTTGAAAGACTGCTAAATGAAACAAGCAGTGATGACAGCGCAGTGGTAAAAAACACTGACCAGGCATGCAGTCAAGAATACATATCCATACTTGAAGTAGAAAAAGCCATCAAAGGCTTGAAATGTGGAAAGGCAGCAGGAGTAGATGATATTCGACCAGAAATGCTGAAGTATGGTGGTATAAGAGTCTTGCAGTAGCTTCACTGCATAGTCCAGAAGACCTGGTCAGAGGGACAAATTCCAGATGATTGGAGTAGAGCTCTAATAGTACCCATATATAAAAAAAGAAATAAAACTGAATGTGAGAATTACAGAGCTATTTCCCTACTGAGTATTCCTGGCAAGATATATGCAAGTATACTTGAGAAACGGTTTTAAAGAATTGTGGAAGAAAAGCTTGGTGAAGAACAAGCTGGATTCAGGCCAAATAGAAGCTGTCAGGATCAGATCTTCACTTTATGACAAATAGTTGAGAAAGCATGGGAATATAACAAAGATCTGTATTTAAGTTTTGTCGATTTGGAAAAGGGATATGACAAGGTGCCAAGAGAGAAGCTATTCAATACGCTACAGTTATATGGTGTCTATGGGACATTATATCAAGCAATACGTAGTCTTTATTTGAGTTGTAAGTCAGCAGTTAGAATTGAAGGAAGTACAGAAAAATGGGTTAATGTTAAATCTGGTGTGAGATAAGGATGTACATTATCCCCTCTGTTATTCATTATCTATATGGATCACATTATGAAGGAAAGTGGTATTAAACATGATATCAAAATTGGAGATGTTGATGTCAGCTCTTTGCTTTATGCGGATGATGTTATACTTCTAAATAAATCTGCTACAAGTCTGCAAGATTCTCTGACTAAATTGAATAGCTGTTATAATAGATATGGTATGAAGGTCAGCAATAAAAAGACAAAGACAATGAAAATAGGCAGAATCATTGAAAATATCAACTGTGTTGTGAATGGAGAACCTGTGGAAAAAGTGAATCATTTCAGCTACTTAGGCACGATTTTTACTGAAGATGGTAAATTAAATACAGAAATAGACAACAGAATCAGCAAAGCTTGTATGGTGGGAAGTCAATTGAATAAATTCATATGGAATAAGAGAGAAATTAGTCGGAACACTAAATTAGCGGTATACAAGACAGTGTTCAAACCAGTTTTATCTTATGGATCTGAGAGCTGGGTCAGAAGTAAAACACTTGACCAAAGACTAGAGACCGCAGATGGGAGCGTCCTGAGAAAGATTATAGGCGTGAACAGATGGCATCAATGGCAATATCATATTAAAAATGAGGATATTAGGAAAGAACTTGACATTGTCAACATCCAGGAATGCGTTAGCAGAGCTAATCTCAGGTGGTATGGTCACTTAAACAGAATGGGCGAAGAAAGATTAGCAAAACAAGTGTTCTCTGCCAGGTTGGTAGCAAAACGACCCAGAGGAAGACCAAGATATAGGTGGATTGATACGGTACAAAGTGCCTTAGACGATAGAAATATAAGATCTGATAATGTTGGTGTCTTGACAAGTAACAGACTGAATTGGAGGAAAATTGTAGATAGGAAGTTAGTAATGATGTAATTTTTTTCATGTAGTACTATCATATCCAGTACACCCCTTGAGAGTACATGGCAGGAATTTGATGAAGATGATGATAATTTTTTTTTTTTTTTAGTATCACTAACTATTAGCACTGAAATGTGGTATATGGCTTTGGATTTTTTTTTTTTTTTTTTTAAATCTTGGATGAGATGTAATTTCTCAGCTTTCATCCTCGAAGATTATTTGTAAGCTTATCTGAAGATCACACCAGTTAGTTATTTATTGGTGGTTTGTTTGCTGTGTTGGGAAGTTATGAAATCAAACCTATGTTTAATAGGTTTAATTTTTGTTGCAGCCGTTCATTGAGAAATTTGTGCACTCCATGCACAAACACATATAATAACTTGGAATGTCTTGATGCGTCGCTGAACTGGAAACTTGAAAGAATATATTGTGTTTCATTAAGTTTGTATGGTATTTTGGGTGCATGTTTCTTGTTCACAGTATGTCCTTAGAGCTCTTTTCAGGCTATTGTACAATAATAATAATGATTCTTTGGAAATAACGTCCAACATAAAAGTCATGTTCTTGTGGAGTGGCTGAATAAAGAAGTTGTGAAAATTAGCTACAGTGCATTGCTCCAATCTGAAAAGAGCTGATAGGCTTTTAAGAGTGTTCTATTATATTAATTTTTATTTAAGATATTATATTACTTATTTTGAGCATGTGCAATTTAATTAGGTTATAAAGTAACTCCAACACACATATTTCGATCAATAAAAATTTAGTATAGATTGACTCAGTTTTATAGATGTGAAAAAGGCATATGATAAAGCACTAAGAGAAAAGCTCTTCAAAATGCTAGTTATTGGTGTAAAATGGTACATAATATGAACCAATACAAAGTCTATATCTGAGATGTAAGTCAACAGTTAGAATTGAAGGAGGCATAGGAAGATAGTTTGATGTTAAATCAGGTGCGAGACAAAGGTGTACAATCTTCACAGTTATTCATCATCTATTTGGACAGTATTATGAAAGAAAGTGGCATCAGAACTGATATTAAAACTGGAGAAATTTATCTGAGCTCTTTGCTTTATGCAGATAATGCAGAGACTTTAAAATAAATCCAGCACAAATCTGCGGAATTTTCTAAATTGAATAACATGCTGTAATAAGTTTGGTATGAAAATCAGTAATAAATAAAAAATTAAAAAAATAGAAAGAAAAGCTATGAAAATAGACAGGCACAATGAAATATCAACTGTATTCTGAATGGAGAACCTAAAGATCAAATAAAATATTTCAGATATTTAGGTTCAATTTTTTGTGAAGATAGAAAAGGAATACAACAGAAATTAGTCAAAACACTAAACTAGCAAAAAATTAGTTTGACCACTAAACAGTATTCAAACAAATTTTGACTTGTGAATCTGAGAGTTGGGTTAGAAATAAAATACTTGATGAAAGACTGGAGACCACAGATGAGAGATGTGAGAAAAATTAGGGGAGTGAATGGATGCATCAATAGCAGAATCATATTAAAAATGAGGATATTAGGAAGAAACTCGACGTTGTTAGCATTCGGGAATACATGTGAAAAAAAAATAACAATCTAAGATAGCAATGATCACATAAACAGCAGAGGAAAGATTAGCATTACAAGTCTCACTCACTCACTCACTCTCACACACACACACACACACACACACACACACACACACACACACACACACACACACACACACTTGTTAGAATGGCAAGAAAAAGTGGAAGGTGTTTTGGGAAATACTTACCTTAGAAAACCAAATATAAAATCTGTTGATACTGGAGTATTGAAAGATAGCAGATTAATTTAGATTTAGAGAAAAATTGTTGCTAGAAAGTTGGTAATGATGTAAACTTTTCATGTATTACTATCATAATATCCTGTACACTTCCTAATGTATATATAAGAAATTTGATGATGATGACTGATAGATTTAGAATGAAAGTGTATCCAAATTTTCATTCTAAATCTCCAGGGTGAACAGAAGATTCTGATATTAACTGCTGGCCAGAACAACTAACAGGCTAAAGATTCAGATCTCACTGTGGCACAGATTCTGCTAGGTGACAAACAAGCTTTGTTGCTTAGTACGAGACCATCATCCTGCTTACTGGAGGAGTAGCTCAAAAATAAATAAATAAATAATAAATACCAATACCATATGTGATCTGTAGAGCACAGTTCTCAGATTATCCAACACAGCCTACAGCACTAAATATATAATACACTTATATGAGGGTTGTCTGAAAAGTTCTCGGCCTAACAATGAAAAAAAGAATTTACAATTTCAAAATTATTTATATTTTTCAACATAATCTCCCTTAAGACTAATACATTATTCCAGCGATGCTCCAGCATCATTATCCCAGCGATGCTCCAGCATCATTATCCCATTCCCTGTAGTGGTTCTCAGTAAGATCTGTAAAATAACCCTCTACAGCTGCAATCACCTCTTGATTCGAAGAAAATTGCTGACCGCAAGGAAGAGTTTTAGTTTTGGGAAGAGACAGAAGTCAGAGGGAGCCAAATCTGGGGAATGGGGTGGATGTTCCCACAATTCATAGTGCAGATCCCTTATTTTCCCATTGCCAAAACACCTTTGTGGGCAGATGCATTGTCCTGATGAAAGATGATTTTTTTCTTCTGCAAACCGGGTCTTTTCTCACGAATTTTTTTGTCTAGTCTGGTTAAAAGATCGAAATAATATTCCCCACTTATTGTTTTATCTTTTTCAAGATAATTAATAAATAAAATGCCTTTAGCATCCCAAAACACCGATGCCATGATCTTTCCTGCTGATGGAACCGACTTTGTCTTCTTTGGTGCTGAACAACCACTTCTATCCACTGTTTTGACTGCTGTTTGGATTCTGGTGTGTAATGGTGAATCCAAGTCTCATCCATTGTAATAAATCGACACACAAAATCAGTTTTATTCTTGTTAAAACGCTCCAAGCACTGTTCAGAGATTTTCATGCGAGTGTGTTTTTGATCTGCTGTGAGCAAGTGTGGCACCCATCTTGAGCAAAGCTTTTTAATTTGCAATTCTTCATGCAAAATATATCCTACACATTCTTTTGAAATGCCTATAGTCTCAGCAATTTCATGCACTTTGACTCGCCCATCATCCAATACCATATCGTGCACTTGATCAATGATTTCTGGTGTTGTTACACATTTTGGACGTCCTTCATATGGATTATCTTCAAGGCTGGGCCACTTTTAAACTCAGCAACCCACTTCTTAATTGTCGAAAATGAAGGAGAAGTGTGCCCATAAACTTTTATGAACTTCCAATGAATTTCTTTTGGTGTTAAACCTTCTTTTTACAAAGAATTTTATAACTGCACAATGCTCAATTTTATCCATTTCAAGGGATACAAACAACACTTTTGCTTCAGACAGCTTTATAAAACAAACTACTTGATAGAATGACTTGCAATTTCATATGGATGCTTATGACAGATGTACCAACTTAGAAAAATAATAATAAATCGTGCCGATAGTGTTGCCATCTATGGTCGAGGCCAAAAACTTTTCAGACCATCCCTGTATGTTTTGGTTTCAACTCATATTGACTTTACAGTTTATCCTGTTCTCTTGTTGAAAATGTCAGGATCATTCTTAACTATGCAATGCCCAGCTAACACGACATTGTTGTTGTGGGTTTAAGTAAAATAAAATTTGATGGACTAAGTCAAAAATTGTCAAACCCACATATGCAATTCAGGTGAATACCTGATAACAGGGTGTACATGATGAGAAGATGAAGAATGGACACAGAGAGAGAAACCCAAATGAGTTCTCTGCATTTCCTACAGCTTATATAGAGGTCTCCTTCCTATTATCTAACTCTGACCCTTAATCAACTCCATTTAAAAAGTTAAATATTGAAAAATTCATCAACTAAATTAGGTGCTGAGGAAACAACTGGATTTAACAGCTATCAGCATTTGCAAATACAGGGTTGGACAAAATAATGAAAATACTTGTTAAACATACATATTTCTTTATTAATATGTTGTTCAACCATCTTTTCTTTCAAGTATAGCCTGAATTCTCTTGGAGTGGACTCAAATAGCTTTTAAATAGTTTCTGATGGAATTTTGTCCCATTCTTCTTGAAGAACATCAATTTGTTTTAAAAATGTTGGAGGTGGGAATTTGTTTCTTATTCTAGTCAAAGGACATCATCAACATTGATTAAATTAGGGAGGCTCAATAATATTCAAATCTGGTGAATGTGCTAGCCAGGGAAGATGATGAAGTTCATTCACCTTCATGCTCTTCAAACTACAACTATACAGTCCAAGCTATGTGAATGGAGGCATTCTCATCTTGGAATAGTGCATTGCTGTTTGCAAATAGCATTCAGATTACAGGATGCACTTGATTACCCAGTATGTCCAAAGAATCATTTGCAGTAATTCTGCCATGAGGAGTAATAATGAGACCAACAGAATACCACGATACTGCTGCCCAGACCATCACAAAACTGAGGATTATAGGATTCATTGAATGTTCTCCAAACAAACTCATCCTGATGCAAGAAACAGTGTGAAGGTCAACTTATCTGATCATATCACATGTTTCTAGTTTTCTAATGTCCAAGTTTCACAGTCATGACATCATCGTTTATGCATCTGAGCATTCTCTTCAGTAATCAGAGGTTTAGCAATTGCAGCTTTACTGTGAATACTGGATTTATGAAGCTCACATGGAAACAGATTCTGCAAGATGAATATTCAGTTCTGCTGTTACCTGGGCTACAGTAGTTGTTTGATTTTTGAAACAATACTTCTCAATGTCTGACGACCTCATTCTGTCATTTTTGATTTTAGCCCACTGTTTCCCTTCGATGATGTTATCTTGCCATGATCTGATTATGCAATTATTATTATTATCATCAAATTCCTGCCATGTACCCTGAAGGGGGGTATACAGGATATGATAATACTACATTAAAAATTTACATCATTATTAACTTCCTATCCACAATTTTCCTCCAAATCAGTCTGTTACTTGTCAAGACTCCAACATCATCAGATCTTATATTTCTATCATCTAAGGCACTTTGTACAGTATCAATCCACCTATATCTTGGTCTTTCTCTGTGTCATTTTCCTGCCAATCTGGCAGAGAACACTTGTTTTGGTAATCTTTCCACGCCCATTCTGTTTAAGTGACCATACAACCTGAGATTAGCTCTGCTAACACCTTTCTGGATGCTGACAATGTCAAGTTCTTTCCTAATATCCTCATTTTTAATATGATATTGCCATTGATGCCATCTGTTCATGCCTCTAATCTTTCTCAGGACTCTCATATCTGCAGTCTCTAGTCTTTGGTCAAATGTTTTACTTCTGACCAAGCTCTCAGATCCATAAGTTAAAATTGGTTTGAACACTGTCTTGTATATAGCTAATTTAGTGTTCTGACTAATTTTTCTCTTATTCCATATGAATTTATTCAATTGACTTCCTACCATACCAACTTTGTTGATTCTGTTGTCTATTTCCATATTTAATTTACCATCTTCACTAAAAATCGTGCCTAAGTAGCTGAAATGTGTTTTACTTGTTCCACAGGTTCTCCGTTTCACTACGCATTTGATTTTTCAACGATTCTGCCTATTTTCATTGTCTTTGTCTTTTTATTGCTGACCTTCATACCATATCTATTAGAACAGTTATTCAATTTAGTCAGGGAATCTTGCAGACTTGAAGCAGATTTATTTAGAAGTATAACATCATCCGCATAAAGCAAAGAGCTGACATTAACATCTCCAAGTTTGATATCATTTTTAATACCACTTTCCTTCATAATGAGATCCATATAGATAATGAATAACAGAGGGGATAATATACATCCTTGTCTCACACCAGATTTAACATTAAACCATCTTCTTGTACTTCCTTCAATTCTAACTGCTGACTTACAACTCAAATAAAGACTAAGTATTGCTTGATATAATGCCCCACTGACACCATACAACTGTAACGTTTTGAAGAGTTTCTCTTTTGGCACCTTGTCATTTGCCTTTTATGATCGACAAAACTTAAATACAGATCTTTGTTATATTCCCATGATTTCTCAACTATTTGTCGTAAAGTGAAGATCTGATCCTGACAGTCTCTATTTGGCCTGAATCCAGCTTGTTCTTCACCAAGCTTTTCTTCCACAATCCTTCTGAACCGTTTTTCAATTATACTTGCATAAATCTTACCAGGAACACTCAGTAGAGAAATACCTCTGTAATTCTCACATTCAGTTTTATTTCCCTTTTTATATATGGGTACTATGAGAGCTCTACTCCAATCATCGGGAATTCATCGCTCTGTCCAGGCATTCTGAACTATGCAGTGCAGTCACTATAAGACTTTTATACTGCCATAGTTCAGCATTTCTGGTAGAATATCATCTACTCCTGCTGCCTTTCCACATTTCAAGCCTTTGATGGCTTTTTCTACTTCAAGTATGGATATGTATTCTTGACTGCATGCCTGGTCAGTGTTTTTTACCACTGCGCTGTCATCGCTGCTTGTTTCATTTAGTAGTCTTTCAAAGTAATTACTCCATACTTCAAGGATATCTTTTTCTCCCGTTTTCATGTCACCTTTATCATCTCTAACTCCTTTTACAGCACTCTTTCCTCCATTCCAAAGCTTCTTAAACAACCTCCAGAATATATTGCCATCTTCTTGATATTTATTTTCTATGTTCTTTCCAAAGTCCTCCCATGACTTTTGTTTAGCTAGTTTTACACAGTGTTTCGCTTTCTTACATTTGTCTCTGTATTCTCTAGGAGCACAAGCTGACTTATTTCCCAGGACCTTTTGATATGCTTTCTTCTTTTCCTTCACTGCCTCTTTAACTTCCTGTGTCCACCAGGGAGTTCTGATTTTTCTATCCTTGCAGACAACCTCACCACATGCCTCTCTGGGTGAATCAATCAGGATTTTCTTCAAGGCTTGCCTCCTGTTCTCAAACTCTTTCATTTTTTCTTCAATAATCTTTGTATATTTTAGTCTACAGTTCACATCTGAGAGCTGCTCAACTTTTATTAGCTTTAAAACTTTCTTACATGTTATTCTTTTCAATATGAAATTCAATTTTATCCTGCTCAAGACGAGATTCACTAAATAGTGATCACTTCCAATTTCAAATCCTCTGTACACTCTGGTGTCCTGCACCAGGGAGAAAACATAACTATCAACAATAACATAGTCAATGAGACTTTTCTTATTACTTGCTTCTTCTCTCCATGTGAATTTGTGCACATTTTTATGTTGGAACATGGTGTTAGTAATAACTAGTCCAAGTCCTGAGCAGAAATCCAACAGGTATTTGCCATCATAATTAGCTTTGTTCTTTTCTCCAAATTTTTCCAAAATATTTTTGTATGTTTAACAATATCATTTCTTACTCTGCTATTTAGATTCTCAACAAGGACCAACTTTTCCTTTTTCATTCTGCCAGTTGCTATTATTATTGTTGCAATTATTATTTGATTTTTAATTGTAAATAATGGAATCTTCTCAAACAAACAAACAAAAAAAAGATTAAAATGACCTAAATGGAAAGGATATCAAGGCTGAATAATTAAAATGATTTTTCATTTTGTTTGGTAAAATGAAACCTGCAAAAAGAAATACTTTCTAGCTCTGTATAAGACTGGCTAACTCACCATTAGAGAGAGAAAAAGCCCTCATAAAAGTTCTTTGCATCCTATACTGGATTCAAACCCAAGGTTTTTTCAACCAAAGGACATCAGCAACATTGACTAAATTATGAAGGCTCAAAAGGGAGGGGAAAGGAAAAAAGATGTTAGTGCAGCAGATGCATTTATACACTGAACATTGCAGAAGCATTACTCAAATCCAGTACCATCCAATGCAGGCTAATGGCAAAAAATATTGTAGACATGTTGACATATTTACAATGATTAATCTTTTAGTTAATCATAACAAGTATATTAATTTGTTAATTTGACAAGAATAAACTACAGTAGATATGCACTAGAGCAAACACTACAATGAACTAGGGAAAAGACCCAGCCTAAGTTCCATGTCCTGCATAAAACTGGTCATATTTGTATTAAAACTAGAAAATAAAAGAAAAACTGCAACTATACATACATACATACATACATATATATATATATATATACAGTAGATTCCAGATAATTGGGACACACTGGGGCTAGAAGAGTTTGTCCCAATTAAGTGGCTGCCCCAAATATGCAAAATGATATGGTAAAGGCTAAAATATCACAAAAAGTTAAAAATGTTTAAAAATAGACAAACTTTTAGTATACCATTGTTACCTGTGTTATTTAAAAAAACGAAATGTATACATATGTGTCAGTATTCCTAAAGAAGTTAATTATACATAGGTATCTATCAAAGAAGCATATTTTCCCTAATAATTATTTTGGAGAAATTTATTGAGTGTACCCTGACGTGTTCCCTTTCTAGACTGGAACTGAACAAAATTAGCACAGATATCTAATTCAGATAAAGAACTGCCTTCATTGCCTTCTTGCATAAAGTAGCATTGTAATCCAGCAATCAATTTCCTGGCTTCACTCGCTCATATTCAGGTGTATGTTATCCTATTGGCTATTGTTAATGCAAAAACTCTTCATAGTTTCTGACATGTTGCATTCCAAAATGACTTCATTCTCATTATCAGTCAAATCTGGCATTACCTGGTCTGAATTCTTAAAACCAAGCACAGCAGTTCTGAATTGTTTTGCTGCTTATTTCTTGGCAACTATCTACAACATGTACTGCCTGTAAAATGGTAACTTTTGTGCTGATGTCTCTGGCTGTTGAAGATGGCATCAGTAGATTTTCTTAAATTGTTTCAAGGATCTAGTGTACCAGCCTTCTGCGATACATCTTCAAATTTTTTACGATTCCTATGTCCAGTGGCTGTACCAGGGATGTGGTGTTAGCAGGAAGAATTCAAGTTGAAAGTTTTTCAAACAATCTAATTGAGGGTATGTCACACAGTCTTCCAGAAGCAGAAGAATTTTTTCTTGAATTTTGTTGCAATTCTGCATCCTAACACATTAGTCATTCCTGAAAAATAACAGAAATCATCCTTACATTCTTGTTGGCATAATACAAAACTGGCAAACTGTCCATTCTAAGCCCTTTAAAGCATCAAGGCTTGGCACTTTTTCCAATAACCAACAGCTTAAAAAAAACTGTTGGTTATTGGAAACTGTTAAATATTAATTAAATATTAAATTAAAATGTAACTTCCATTCTTAAGATAAGTTTCAAAATTTGGAGGGGGGGGAGGGAACTGAATACCTCTTAAGTTTTCTATCAATTCCTGACGATAAAGAATCTTCAAAGGGACTGGTTTCTTTTCTTCTAGTTTTAGCTGCTTTTCAACTGCTTGTTCTAAGGTCAGTCCAAACCATTCAGCCTCTTCTTCCTATGTAAACAAGTTATTTTTTTTAAAAACGTTAATGCACACAAATGTTATTATAAATGAAAAAAGTTGTCATATCATATGTTTTAATATTAAAAAAGGCATTAAGTACAGTCATCTATCCTTCAGATCTGACCTTCAAAACAACAGCCCTTCAAATTAACCAAATTAACATACCATATATATATATAACATATATAATAAACAAATAAACTGAGACTTGACTCAATTGTTACATCAATAAGTGACAAAATAGTTAAAGATTTCAGTCTTCTGATAACAAACAATCTTCTGTCTCTAGATACAGATTTAATCTGGGAAACCTCATACAATTTCAATGAACGTTGGAATTTATTAAGTCAGCACAAACATCACTAACTTCAGATAAAGCTGAAGTTTTTCATAATGTTTTAACAAGCTGCAAAAATCAATCGGGGAAACTGTTTTTCTTGGATTCTCCAGGTTGTAATGGGAAAACATTTTTACTATATTTTTATTAGCTAAGTTGAAAAGCCAATGTAAAATTGCTTTGGCTGTGATAGCTACTCTATTTCAAGGTGGTCAAACTCCTCATTCTACTTTCAAATTACGACTTACAAATGTGACTAACAATACACCTATGTGCAATATATCAAAACAAAGTAATTTGTCGAAATTATTACAAAAGATTCATTGTTTGGGATGAACGCACAATGTAAAACATCTCTTGAAGCAGTCAACAGAACACTGAGGGATATCAGATCAGACGATCGAAGAATGTGTGGAATAACTGTTTTATTTGCAGTGATTTTTGACAAACACTGCCTGTCATATCCCGCAGAACCAGAGCGGACGAAGTGAATGCCTGTCTTAAGAAATTATCACTATGGCTTGATATAGAGAAGTTTTTTCTCAAAACCAACATGCATGTTCACCTGCATGGAGACTCTAATGCACATTCCTTCTCCTCAAAATTATTAAACATTGGCAATGGTGAAGTACAAAGAGATGGAAAAATTATATTAACACACCTAAAGACTGGAAAAGTGTCCAAACTGCAGACGAACTGTTTCTACCCATCTACTGAGAACATAACAGAAAAGTCATGAACAAGTTGGTTCTTAATATGGTTCATGGATCCACTAGTGTTTACAAATCAGTAGATATTCATATGAATGACGCAGTTCATTTTCCCATGGAATTTTTAAATTTGCTAAATCCATCTGGATTACCTGGTCATAAAATTAAATTAAAAATAGGAGTTCCTATTATGTTGCTCCAAAATCTGCACACTCCTCCCCAAATCTTCACAATGGAACCAGGCTTCAAGTAAAATCGATGAACCAAAATATGATAGAAGCTGCGATATTTACAGGTCCTGATATTGGAGAAATTGTCTCCATTCCTCGGATACCCCTCCCCCCACCATTCTTTCAGACATTTGAATTCAAACAGTTACAATTTCCAATAAGAGTTTGCTTTGCAATGACAATTAATAAAGCCCAAGGACAGACCCTTTAAGAAGCGAATGTTTCAGACGTGGGCATGTTCTCAAGTTAGCAGTTTTTACATTTTTTATTTAATTAATTATTGAAGATGATGAAGCTTCTGATGTTGTTTGAAGAGATGTTGAAGTGTGGGGGGGGGGGGGCTCAGCTAGCCAATGTATATTAGCAATATAGTAGAGATTTGAAGCCTTCGTAGCTCAGTCAGTATGCAGGAAGCCCTTTGGTTGGAAAGACATGGGTTAGATTCCCGTCCATGACGTGAGGAGCCTTTATCTGGTCTCTTTCAATGAAAGGCAAGTTAGCCAGTCTCATACGGAGGTAGAGGTTTCCTTCACCCAGAAACTCAGGTTTCTCTTCCCTCAGAACAGGCAAACTGGGCCCCATGAATATACACAGATTACGGTCAAGAATACTTAAGACGGTCCCTCCAGCAATAGGTCTGATTCGTCAGCTATGCTAGTCCCCAGCCCAGATAAAAACACGGGGGAATTGAGATGGTGCCATACCTCCCTGTAAAAGAGGCTCATGGCCATTGAATCATCATACGAAATAAAAAATAAAAAAAAGTAGATCTGAAAACACAAGTGTTAAGAGCATGATTTTTTTAAATTCAACACAAAAACTGACCAAATGAGGAGAGAGGAGAGTACTGCCATGCCCTTTATTTATTTATAAATGGTGTCCTTCCAAATGAAGTAACCAGAATCAATGGCAAAACAAAGAAATCAATGATTTAGATGGAAGACATTTTTAAGTTAAGTTGTCAGAAAGATGGGACTGGTGAATAAAGAAGCGACGTCAAAACTATATCAGTACTGCTTTAAACTAAATTTTGGATTTAAGATTTGAAATGGGTGGAATTTTTTATATAAGATGAAACATGTCCAGTTGGTGAGGATTAAAGATTTTGTTAACTGATTGGCTAGTTTAAGGGGCACAGTCAGTAGCTCCTACTATAGGATTGGAAAAGTAGTTGGCCTTATAAATTTTGGATAAACCCTATATTGTGTGTGGGGGGGGGGGGGGTCAGGAACTAAAAAGGTTTGAATTAAACATCAAACCTTAACTAAAAGGGATATGAGGTGGTATCTCTAGGAAGTCTTTTTAATAGTTTCTTCTGGAATTATTTGGGTTATAATCTGAAAGGTGATAAATGGTGTAGTCTCTAAGCAACATTTATTTTACAATTGAATTTGCTGGCATTACCCTTACCATTTCTAATAATGAATATATTTTTGTCTTCGGAGCATCTTTCCTCACATTTCTGATAAATCATCAGCTAATAAAAAATTTATAAAAAGAAGAACAAAACACAAAGAAACACAAACACAATTTTAGAAGAAAGGTTGTCACCAACCAGTCTTTTAAAATACCAGATAAAATGTGTTATCTCCTGTGTTAAGCCAGTTCAAAGTTTGAGAGGAGATTTTCAGAGGACACAATGTCAGGAAGCTCTGATATGATGTTATTAAAAGATTTAAATAGGTTTGGCGTGCTATGAACAGATTAATATTCCCATTCAGTGTAATGTTGTTAAGTGTAAAATCGTGCACTTTGGCCAGAGAAGATGGAATGAGGTGTATTGTATTTGGAGGAACTTTGCTCCAAGAATTGCAAAAAAAAGGGGGATCAGTGCTGAAGGAGCTGAAATTCAAGGTACACACTGCAAAAGTTGTAAAGGTTATCTAGAATGCTACTTCCATAATGTAGAGGATGACAGCAAGTAGGGATTAGAAGATGACAGGTCTACTGCTGTATAAGCTATTAATTAGGCCACATACAGATTTCTATGGATATATCTGACAGGCAGATTAGGTGATAAGGGAATGTTATACAGCATTTTGTATAACAGAATGTTATACAAATAGACTTTCTCAGAACTCTGGAATGTTAGGTATTAAGGGAATATGATCTACAATGTTTGGTAGAGAGAACACATACTATGATTAAGACATAAGCTGATGAGAGGGTCTATCAAACAGATATAAGGAAATTAATCATAAGGTAATATGTGGCATGAGAATGAGAGGTCATCCCCAGAAACTATATAATGATCATATGAACAAAGAACTAAAAAACAGATTTTGGCATGGCAGTAAATGAGTGGAATATGCAGGAAAATGCGCCAGCGCTAAATGTTTTCAAACCAAGGTATGATATTGCACTGTGGTCTGTTGTAGACCTATGGTCTCCTAAAATTAGTATTCTGACTTCATGGAAGACTAGAAATAATATTAATACTAATAATATATGTTAAAGGTTTAATGGAATATTAACAACACTGAGAAAGGATTAAAACTAATTTTAATACTTCCAATATTTCATCTCCATCACAGAGACATCTTCAGGGATTACAAAAACTTTTTATAACAACACACACACAAATACAATACAAAGTGAAACTAAAGTCCTATCTAGATAGTGCACCATCTATGGGCATTTGCAAGTGATCTAGGATGTAAAGAGGGATCTCTGATAATTAAAGTTTCCCAAATTTTGGGAAGTTTAATGCAACCGTATTTGTTTAAATTAGGTTGATTCCTGAGTGCAGATGCAGATTCAAAGAATGGTCTTCCTTTTTTGAATTTACTATGGTGGAGCAAGGTAGTTTTTTCCAGGAGATCCTGTGAGATGTATCCAAAACATGGTCTGCGAAGCCAGACTGATCATAATCGTGTTTGCAGATGTAAGAACTGTGTTCTTCTAACCGGATGGATGCTGACCTGCCTGTTTGTCTGAAGAAGGCAAGTTTACAGGAACAAGGTACTCTATATACACCGGGCACTGAAAGAGGAGGGAGCAGGTCTTTAGTGAAGCAGATAAGATAATGTACGGAGGTTTTACTTTTTTTAATGATCTAGCTATTTTTTCTGAAGTACCACGGATGTAAGGAATGGTGATGGCATTTTTGAAGTCCTTCTGAAGAGATGGTCGGGGAATGGGGAAGGACTTGATTATTTTTTTAATTCTGTAGTCATTATAGCCATTGGAAAGGAAGGTGTTGTGTATGTGTTTGAGTTCGGTTGAAAGGGCAGTTTTACTGGAACAAATATTGTGGGCCCTATTGGTCAGAGTTTTAATAATGCGATATTGCTGAGAGGGGTGGTGGTGGGAGAGTTTGTGAATATATCTGCCTGTATGAGTAGGTTTTCTATATATAGAGAAAGAAAGAAAGAAAGGTTACCATTAGGAAGGTGTGTTACTAAGGTGTCTAGGAAGGGTAAACTACTGTTATTTTCCTTTTCCATCGTAAACTGGATTCTTGGATGTAGACTAAATATTGGAAGTATATTAAAATTAGTTTTAATCCTTTCTCAGTGTTGTTAATATTCCATTAAACCTCTAACATATATTATTAGTGTTAATATTATTTCTAGTCTTCCATGAAATCAGAATACTAATTTTAGGAAGCCATAGGTCCACAACAGACCACAGTGCAATATCATACCTTGGTTTGAAAACATTTAGCACTGGGGCATTTTCCTGCATATTCCACTCATTCACTGCCATTTACTATAATATAAGTAAACTTCTTTGTATGATCACTATAATAGGATACTTCACAGTACAACAATACATCGATTAGATTAGATATCCCTTGACTCTCCCATCAAGAGATATCTGGAGGAAGCAATATCACATTGTATAAGGTCAAAAGGGTAAATTGGGAAGAAGTTAGATGGATGAGAACTATCATTAAGCATGAGCTGCAAAAAAAAAAATGTTGTGGAGGGTATGTAAGGATAAAGGTCACCAGCTAACTAATGAATAGTACAGGGATCAGGCAAGAACAGTGACCAGCATGGTAAGGAAGGCAAAGTTAGATTATGAGAAGAAATTAGCCAAACAGGCAAAAGGAAATCCAAAAGAGGTTGATGTGACAAGTAGGAGGAAGAAAGACTATGGAAGGATATCTTTAATGAGTGCAGATGGTAGAGAAGAAACAGAAGTAGACAAAATTGTTGAAATACTAAGTGATCATTTTGCAAGGGTATGTCATCCAAGTGAATATACTATTATAACAGAGGAACTGATGTAAGAACAGAGGTTGAAGAATTAGAGGTACTTAGTATATTGCAAAATCTGAATACTGCTGTGGGATTGGTGGAATATCTACTCATTTTACGAGAACGTGCAGGCAAACTGCAATGTCTTTGACTAAGTTATTTAAGTCTCAGCTCAAGCAAAGTACTAAGAGAGTGGAAGGAGGGCAAAATAATTCCTTTGCATAAAGGAGAATAAGTCTGTGGTAGCAAATATATAGACCAATCTGTATCTCAGGAATGGTGATAAGAATATGAAAAGTTGGTCAAAAAAGAGAATTCAGGACAGGATGGATGATAATAATATGATACTTTATGAGGGACAGCATGGCTTAGCGAAGGGTCAGTCATGCCTTAGTAATCTACTACCCTATTATTTTTTATAATAGAGTGACATTTGAGTTGGATAAAGGGAATGGCTACATGATGATACTACTGGATTTTGCAAAGGCAACTCACAGGATACCACATCTTATGCAAACTGCAAACAAATTGGGATGGATAGGAAACTAAAAGGATTCTGCTCCTCCATATACTACTCTTTTGATGGACAGATACCAAAGTTTCTTAGTATCTAACAAAAAAGTAGTATAATGAAAAGCAGAATCGGAAAAGGCAGATGACTAGTGGCATGCTGCTGGCTTTGTGCTTGGACTACTGCTGCTTAATTTGTACATAAATGATATAGGAAATAATTTGAAAAGGGAGATATTCAGTTATTTGCTGATGATGCAAGGTTGGGTACAGTTAGTTAATCAAGGTGATGTAGAGGGCTTGCAGATTCAAATAAGTGATGGTATGGGTAAAACATAATGGATATCAATTTAACGTGGGAAAAGTGTCAAGTTATGCAGTTTGGGATATAATTTCAGTAATGTAAATATAATTTCAGAATTTTGGGTCACTACACAATACAACACAATGCAGCTGCAGTCATTCAAAATGCTGTTCTGAAAACCATGTTTCCCCATAGTTTGAGTAAACATATAATTTTACTTCTACTGCTTAAATTTTGAGAGTTTCACATGAGGATCACAAGCAAATTTAGTGAAGCATACTAATGACAAATGCAAAGAAATCTGAAAGCCAATATAAGAGCTTATAACAGCATGTTATTTTGGATATTATCATATATGCTACTTCATATTTATACTTTTTTTTCCCCACCTGGGAAAATGAGTACACTGGTATATGAAAGTGAAGGATGAAAAGAAATAATTTAATAATAACAGATTTAATGAATGATATAAGTAATTTAAGAAAAAAATAATTCTGATATTTTCCTTAGAGAGATCTACTCCTTATTCTCTCTATTCATTAAACAGATAAAATTAAACCATTTTTAAACGGTTATCAATTCGAGATTATTTATTAACAAAGCAACAGTGTTGTGTTTTGGCTACCATATCATAATCATTCTCAAAAGGCACCTGTGGATTAACATATAGGTGAAACCCAAAACATTCTGAATTACCTAACCATATTAATAACCCAACAGAAATAAAAATTACATTAGAAAGATAAATTAAATTGAGATTAATTATCTATAGATATTTCCCTGATGGTGGACTTCATCATCATCATCATCAAATTCCTGACATGTACCCTCAATGGGTGTACAGGATATGATAGTACTACATGAAAAATTTACATTGTTACTAACTTCCTATTTACAATTTCCTCCAAATCAGTCTGTTATTTGTCAAGACCCCAACAGATCTTATATTTCTATCGTCTAAGGCAATTTGTACTGTATCAATCAACCTATACCTTGGTCTTCCTCTGGGTCATTTTCCTGCCAACCTGGCTGAGAACACTTGTTTTTGCTAATCTTTCCACGCCCATTCTGTTTAAGTGACCATTCCATCTGAGATTAGCTCTGCTAACCCATTCCTGGATGCTGACAATGTCAATTTCTTTCATAATATCCTCGTTTTTAATATGATATTGCCATTGATGCCATCTGTTCACGCCTATAATCTTTCTAAGGACTCTCATATCTGCCATCTCTAATCTTTGGTCAAGTGTTTTACTTCTGACCAAGCTCTCAGATCCATAAGTTAAAACTAGTTTGAACACTGTCTTGTATAGAGCTAATTTAGTGTTCTGATTAATTTCTCTCTTATTCCATATGAATTTATTCAAATAACTTCCTACCATACCAGTTTTGTTGATTCTGTTGTCTACTTCCATATTTAATTTACCATCTTCACTAAAAATTGTGCCTAAGTAGTTGAAATGTTCTACTTGTTCAAAAGGTTCTCCATTCACAATGCAGTTGACATTTTCAATGATTCTACTTATTTCCATTGTCTTTGTCTTTTTATTGCTGACCTTCATACCATATCTATTACAACAGTTATTCAATTTAGTCAGGGAATCTTCCAAACTTGTAGCGGATTTAATTAGAAGTATAACATCGTCCGCATAAAGCAAAGCAGCCGACATTAACATCTCCAATTCTGATATCATGTTTAATACCACTTTCCTTCATAATGTGATCCATATAGATAATGAATAACAGAGGGGGATAATGTACATCCTTGTCTCACACCAGATTTAACATTAAACCATCATCATGTACTTCCTTCAATTCTAATTGCTGACTTACAACTCAAATAAAGACTAAGCTTGAATAAAGACTAAGACATTGCTTGATATAATGTCCCATTGACACCATAAAACTGGAGCATATTGAATAGCTTCTCTCTTGGCACCTTGTCTGCCTTTTCAAGATCGACAAAACTTAAATACAGATCTTTGTTATATTCCCATGCTTTCTCAACTATTTGTCGTAAAGTGAAGATCTGATCCTGACAGCTTCTATTTGGCCTGAATCCCACTTGTTCTTCACCAAACTTTTCTTCCACAATTCTTCTCAACCATTTCTCAAGTATACTTGCATAAATCTTGCCAAGAATACTCAGTAGGGAAATACCTCTGTAATTCTCACATTCAGTTTTATTTCCCTTTTATATATGGGTACTATGGGAGCTCTACTTCAATCATCAGGAATTCATCCCTCTGTCCAGGTCTTTTGAACTATGCAGTGCAGCCACTGTAAGACTTTTATACCATCATACTTCAGCATTTCTAGCCAAATATCATCTACTATTGCTATCTTTCCACATTTCAAGCCTTTGATGGCTTTTTCTACTTCAAGTATGAATATGTATTCTTGACTGCATGCCTGGTCAGTGTTTTTTATCACTGTGCTGTCATCGCTGCTTGTTTCATTTAGCAATTGAAGTAATTACTCCATACTTCCAGAATATCGTTTTCTCCTGTTTTCATGTCACCTTTATCATCTCTAATTCCTCTTACAGCACTCTTTCCTCCATTTCTAAGCTTTTTCAACAACCTCCAGAATATTTTGCCACCTTCTTGATATTTATTTTCTATATTCTTGCCAAAGTCCTCCCATGACTTTTGTTTAGCTAGTTTTACACAGTATTGCTCTTTTCTCCAAATTTTCCCAAAATATTTTTATATGTCTGACAATAATTTCCTACTCTGCTATTTAGATCCCCAACAATGACCAACTTTTCCTTTTTCATTGTATCAGTTGCTTTCTCTAAAGCATTAAAAAATTCCTCCACTTCTACCTTAGTAGAACCTTCTGTGGCACTATATGCACAAATAAGTCTCGTCGTCTAATTCCCCATTCTGATATTTGCCCACATTACTCTACTTGACACTGCCTGCCATTCAAGAAGATTAACCTTGTATTTTGTGTTGAATACTATGGCTACTACTTCTTTTCCTTGATTGTCATTGCCTGAATATAATATTTTGTATTTATTGCTCAGAAAGATCTCACCAGTTTTTGTCTTTTTTGTTTCAGTCACCCCTATTATGTTGATCTGGTACTTATCTAATTCCTCAGCTAGCTCCATTTCTTTGCAATTCAGGCTTCTTATGTTGATAGTACCAATCTTTAACTCTGGTGATGTTGAGTTGTGGTGTGCTTTCAGATTTGTTCCAGTAGCTGACTTTTCGCTGTTCACCCTGGTTCTCTGGCGAAAACAACGGGTGCCTTGTTTAACCAGGCGACGCCCAAGCTGGCATGAAATTTTGTTATGTTGTACCATCATTTTCTACATTGGTTTAAGCCAATAAGAATACAATTTGGTCGGCTAAATCCCAAATTGCCAGCCCATCCTCCTTCGTTCGGTATCCAGGTAGATACCCAATATGGTGCACCACAAGAAGGTGAGGACTGGACATTAGGTCAGAAGCCCTGGTCGGTTCTCCGCATTCCTTTGAAGGCTATGTGGAGGTCTCCTCTCAGTTATACAGCTTTGACCCTTAAGCACCCCCTGGATGCAACTAGTTTTGAACTTGAAGATATAAGAATTTTTGAAATAGTTTAATTAAAAAAGTGTTCTGTCAGGATGTGGGCTTTGCATTATCAGATACTGAATCAACTGATGTTTAGTCAACAGCCTTTGTACCCCAGTTGTGCAAACTCAAATGCAAACCTTGTTTGCCTATGCTTAGATAAAAGAATTAAAACAATAATATAAGTTACTTAAATATAAAGAGCCAATATGCTTCATTCCTGCGATATAAACATTATTTAAGTTATGGGGATATTAATCCCACATTGTTTTAAAACCGAATAAGAAACTCAAAGATTGGAATCAGAGAGTTTCATGTCGAATATAGTAAACTATAAAAGTATTGGCGATTACTATATTAGGCATGAAACTCTCCGATCCAATTTTTGAGTTTCTTATTCAGTTTTAAAAGCAATGTGGGATTAATATCCCCATAATTTAAATAATGTTTATATTGCCGAAACGAAGCCTATTGGCTCTTTATATTTAAGTAACTTAATGGTTGCACCTGTTTGACAACTCATATAGCAGAGTATATAGGTTCTTTTCATTATACCCTTTGGTATCTATTTGGTCTAGCTACTCACTGATGAAGCCTCAAAAAAGGCTGAAACCGGTCTGGGTAGTGACCTCCCACCATAATATAATAACAGCATACATTTCCTAGGAAATGTGTTTTTACATTATGGAAAATACTAAGAATAGTGATCAGAACTTTACCCACCTTTGCAACGAGTTGCCCGAGATTGTACTACATATTAGGACTACTTGCATTAGCTCACACTGTAATCGCCGATACTTTTATAGTTACTATATTCGGCATGAAACTCTCTGATTCCAATCTTTGAGTTTCCTATTCGGTTTTAAAACAATGTGGGATTAATATCCCCTTAATTTAAACAATAATACAATTTTTTCTCTAATATAACTTACTTAGTAACCAAGGGAAAAAACTTTCTACAATGTTGATAATATTTTCTAAAATTTAAAATAATTAATTTAGATCATTAAGAACATATCTAAAACAATAATGCCATATTGATTTGCATTATTTTTGCTGATGTATTATTTTATTACTTCTTTACCATTTTTAAATTTAGGAAAATATATTTTTCTACATAATTTGCCTTATATTCATTACTGTTTGAAAATTCTTCTGGAATGTATCAACTTCAGATCTACTCATTATTCTCTCTATTCATTAAACAGACAAAATTAAACCATTTTTTTAAAAGATTATCAATTTGTGTTTCTTCTTCTCTCTTCCATCATTTATGTGGATGATGATGAGGCCGAATGAACTCTTTCCAC
This sequence comes from Typopeltis vanoorti, assembly GCF_054136105.1. Lineage (NCBI taxonomy): Eukaryota > Metazoa > Arthropoda > Arachnida > Uropygi > Thelyphonidae > Typopeltis > Typopeltis vanoorti. Next base: position 74,797,029 of record NC_143556.1, on the reverse strand, counting down.
TTCTATCTGTCCCGGGAGAGTCCAAACAATTCTGTCTAGTTTGATGTTGCTTGTTGTGATTTGGTTTACAGGTCCTCTTTTATTTTGTCTATCCATCTAATTCTGGGCCATCCCTTGGATCCTTTACCTTCCATCATTGTATTCAGGGCTTTAGATGGTAGTCTTTCTGTTCCCATTCTGGTCACATGGCCAAATCATCGCAGTCTTCTTTCTTCGATTTTGTCTATTATTATTATTTCTTGTTTTAGTCGTTTCCTTATGTTTTTGTTTCTTATTCGATCCAGCAGAGATACTCCAAGTAATCTTTTTAGCCAACCCATTTCAGTAACTAATAATTTTTCTCTTCAGCCTTTTTGAGATTCCAGCATTCACTTCCAGAGAGGAGTATTGGGAGGACCATTGTTTCATAGATTCTTACTTTTGTTACTTGTTTGATGTCTCTTATTAATATTAACTTATTATATATATATATATATATTAACTTATTAATAAACACAAAAAACTTGTGTTTATTAACAAGTTATTAAAGTCAATGAGAAATGTTTTGGTAGTAAAAATCAGTCAGTCCGTTTATGCAAATTGTAATAATAAAACCAACAAGTGTTTTTCTTTAACTTAAAGATTTATTTCATTTTTCCATGGTTTCATACCAATAAATTATTTCCTAATATTTCCTCACAATATGCAATATAGAATATAAATAATTTACAAAACAAGAAGAACATTTTTCCTTACCGGAATAATAAATTTCTTATATTTTTGATAAATTTTTCCCTGTTTTACCGGATCATCAGTATACATTTCTCTTCTCACCAATGTAAGAAGCATTTGACGTCGCAGATTAAGGGCTAGCTGGGATTTCAAATCCTGAACTGGAGTCTAAGTAAAAGGGAGAAAAAAAAAACTTTGAAAATAAATATTTCCCGTAATTGTTTGGCATAAAATATTTTGAATTTTTAGAAAAACAGTTTAAAATGAAGCATCCTGAATTAATAATCTATTTAAATTTTTTAAATTCATTCAGTTTGCCTTCAAAAGAATAATAAAATTATGTTATTTAGTTTATATAGCAATTTTTTTGTTTGAGAAATATTTGAGAAAATATAAATCAGTTCTGATAAAAAGGAATATATAGTTTGGCACATGAATATCACTTAACAAAATTGCACACAGCAGAGAGAGCGAGAGGTCATGACTTAAACTAGTTCTACCAGCCAAAAGCCTATTTTAACAGTAGAACAACTAGTGGCGGATTACCCATTAAGGCAATGAGGCACGTGCCTAGGGGCCGCAAGCTTTGGGGGTCACAAGCCAAGACATTTTCCTATAGTGTTTTAAAATAGATTAATGTTTTCAGTAAACATCATAAAAATCTTCATTTTTATTATCAACTGAAAATTTTTTCAAAACCATTATTACGTTTTAATACGTATTTTGAACAGCGTGCACTATCTATGCTTTAAATAATGCCGCAATACCAATGTCGGCACTAGTTGACAAGCTTCGTATTTTGTATTTTGAACAGCGTGTGCTATCTATGCTTTAACCACGTCACCATCAATATGGATAAAATACATCAGTCCTCTACACTTCATATATCCATCATATACTTCAATGTAATATCAATGGTATTACAATTTTAATATGCACTTCGCATCCATGGTAACCTATATTTAATATGCACTTCGCATCCATGGTATGTATATATACGTCTTGGCCTGTTGGGTGGTTAAATTAAACCGCATTACCAATGTCGGCGCACATCGCTGTTGACAGCTTTGAGGTCACGAAAACTGATTGCATTGCCAAGATAGGAAGTTTCCCCTGGTTGGTCCTTAACTTCATTTGTTATTGAATCGTGTAAGAGTGAGGTATTTGTTTCAAAAATAAATTTTTAGTATGACTTTTCATGTTTTCATCATTTGAGTATAGTGCAAGTAAAAAAAAAAACTTTGTAAAATTGTAAAAAAAAAACTTTGTAAAATTGTAAAAAAAAAATAATAAACATTTTTTTTAAAAAATAAAGTTTTATTATTTATCATCCTTTAACAAGCAGAAAATTCAGAAGTTCAAAAAATTCAAAAGTACAAAATTTCCTTTATTTGCCACCTAACTTTTATTTTTTTTTATTCTTTTTTTTATTATTATTTTTTTGGGGGCCCACAAATATAATTTGCTTACAGGAACCAACTATTCTTAATCAGCCACTGAGAACAACATATCCGCAGTAAATAACTTTTTTTTTCATCATCATCATCATCAAATTCCTGACATGTACCCTCAAGGGGTACATGTCAGGAATTCATAACCTGTATACCTTCAAGGGGTATACAGGATATGAATTCCTACAGGACTTCCTACCATACCAGCTTTGTTGATTCTGTTGTCTATTTCCATATTTAATTTACCATCTTCACTAAAAATCGTGCCTAAGTAGTTGAAATGTTTTACTTGTTCCACAGGTTCTCCGTTCACAACACAGTTGACATTTTCAACAATTCGACCTATTTTCATCGTCTTTGTCTTTTTAATGCTGACCATACCATATCTATTACAACAGTTACTCAATTTAGTCAGGGAATCTTGCAAACTTGTAGTGGATTTATTTAGAAGTATAACATCGTCCTCATAAAGCAAAGCAGCCGACATTAACATCTCCAATTCTGATATCATGTTTAATACCACTTTCCTTCATAATGTGATCCATATAGATAATGAACAACAGAGAGGATAATGTACATCCTTGTCTCACACCAGATTTAACATTAAATCATCTTCCTGTACGTCCTTCAATTCTAACTGCTGACTTACAACTCAAATAAAGACTAAGTATTGCTTGATATAGTGTCTCATTGACATTATAATACGCTACAGTTATACTGACATATAACTGTAGCTTCTCTCTTGGCACCTTGTCATATGCCTTTTCCAGATCGACAAAACTTAAATACAGATCTTTGTAATATTCCCATGCTTTCTCAACTATTTATCATAAAGTGAAAATCTGATCCTGACAGCTTCTATTTAGCCTGAATCCAGCTTGTTCTTCCACAATTCTTTAAAACCGTTTCTCAAGTATACTTGCATAATCTTGCCAGGAATACTCAGTAGGGAAATACCTCTGTAATTCTCACATTCAGTTTTATTTCTTTTTTTATATATGGGTACTATTAGAGCTCTACTCCAATCATCGGAAATTCGTCCCTCTGTCCAGGCTTTCTGAACTATGCAGTGCAGCCACTGTAAGACTTTTATACCACCATACTTCAGCATTTCTGGTCGAATATCATCTATTCCTGCTGTCTTTCCACATTTCAATTCCTTTGATGGCTTTTTCTACTTCAAGTAGGGATATGTATTCCTGACTGTATGCCTGTTGAGTGTCTTTTACCACTGTGCTATCACTGCATGTTTCATTTAACAGTTTTTCGAAGTAATTACTGCTTACTTCGAGGATATCTTTTCCCCCCATTTTCATGTCACCTTTATTAACTCTAACTCCTTTTACAGTACTCTTTCTTCCATTTCTAAGCTTCTTTAACAACCTCCAGAATATCTTACCACCTTCTTGATATTTATTTTCTATGTTCTTGTCAAAGTCCTCCCATGACTTTTGTTTAGCTAGTTTTACATAGTGTTTTGCTTTCTTACATTTGTTTCTGTAATCTCTACGAGCAAAAGCTCTTATTTGCCAGGAACTTTTGATATAAAGTATATCAAAAGTTCCTGGCAAATAAGTCAGGAACTTTTGATTTTTTGATATACTTTATATCAAAACTTTATATTGATAACTTCCTGTGTCCACCATTTCTGATTTTTCTATCCTTGCAGACAACCTCACCACATGCTTCTCTGGGTGAATCAATCAGTGTTTTCTTCAAGGCTTGCCACTGAATCTCCAAGGTTTGGTTCCTGTTCTCAAACTCTTTCATTTTTTCTTCAATAATCTTTGTGTATTTTAGTCTACAGTTCACATCTGAGAGCTGCTCAACTTTTATTCGCTTTAAAACTTTCTTACATGTTATTCTTTTCAATATGAAATTCAATTTTATCCTGCTCAAGACTAAATAGTGATCACTTCCAATTTCAAATCCTCTGTACACTCTGGTGTCCTGCACCAGGGAGAAAACATCACTATCAACAATAACATAGTCAATGAGACTTTTCTTATTCCTTGCTTCTTCTCTCCATATCAATTTGTGCACATTTTTATGTTGGAACATGGTGTTAGTAATAACCAGTCCATGCCCTGAGCAGAAATCCAACAGGTATTTGCCATTATTATTAGCTTTGCTCTTTTCTCCAAATTTTCCCAAAATATTTTTGTATGTCTGACAATCATTTCCTACTCTACTATTTAGATCCCCAAGAAGGACCAACTTTTCCTTTTTCATTGTGTCAGATGCTTTTTCTAAAGCACCAAAAAATTCCTCCACTTCTACCTTAGTAGAACCTTCTGTGGGATCATAAGCACAAATAAGTCTCATTGTCCAATTCCCAATTCTGATATTAGCCCATATCACTCTTACATCACCACATAACTTTTTTTTTATTATGTAAATATTTCGTCTTATGTATCATAAGACATCCTCAGCAATTATCAAATAACAATAGGAATTTAATTTAAAAACAATAGTGCACATGCTTAAATTGGAATCATTCTATGTATACAGTCATGCATTCATGGATTAAACTAATTGGCTGAAATGAACAAATTAAATTAAATTAAAATATAACAAATAAATTTATTTAATACAACTAAGGATAACAATTTCCCAAACTTTTGGAATAGCAAGACAGTTGTTCCAATTAAGATTAAGTCTATGAAGTAAGGCTTCCACACTTTCTTTATATAAATGTTCATGTTTATATATGGATATATGTGGCAGCTTAGTGTTTTGCCATTGGATCCTGTAGTTAGCATTTTCAATTCTATGTTGTGCAAGGCCATATTTGTGAGGTTTGATAAGACAGATGTGGTCTTGATATTTACATAATAAAAAAGTTATTTACTGTGGCATACGTGTTATTCTATAGTTATGGATATTCCACAGGTTTCACTATATAAGAAAGTAGCCTATTTTACACCATCAGTGATTGACATTGCCTGTTTTAAGTGGGAAGATGTTCTGTTCTGAATAATTTTCACAGCTGAGCCTAAAAATATTAAATTGGCAGTGAAAAGTGCTAACTAGCAATAACATACATAACTTCAAAAACCATGAAGTATGGTAAATATCAGTGATGAATTACTTGATCTGAATAAAATCTCCATATCTTATCATCAACATCAAATTCTTTATATGCATATTCAGAGGATATTATGGAAATACAGGATATTATGGTAATACTGAATAAAAAGGCTAGATCACTACTAACTTCCTACTGACAATTATCCTACAAATTAATCTTTTATCTCTTGGACTTCAACATTGTCAAATATTATATTTTGGTCTTTTAAAGCACCTCTTAAGACTATACTAATCCACCTACATCTTGGTCTTTCTCTGGGTTGTTTTTCCTGTCATCCTGGCAAAGAAACACTTGTTTTCCTAACCTAAATGCTAACAATGTTAAGTATGTTCCAAATATCCTCATTTTTTAACAGGATTCTGCAATTTATGTGATCTGATCACTCTCCTAATCTTTCTCAGAACTATCATATCTGTGGTCTCCAGTCTTTGATCAAGTGTTTTATTTCTAACCCAGTTCTCAGATCCAGAAGTTAAAATTGGTTTGAATAACAATTTGTATACAGCTAGTTTAGTGTGTTGATTAATTTCTCTCTTATTCCATAGAAATTTATTCATTTCACTTCCTATCAGAGCAACTTTGCTAATTCTGTTGTCTCTTGCCATATTTAATTTGCCATCTGCAAAAAAAGTTCTTTAAGTTTGGCATTCAAGATGCAGGTGATGTTTTCAATGCTTATTTTCACAGGCTGTCTTTTTATTGCTGATTTTCATAACAAATTCATTACAGCAGTTATTCATGCAGAAAAACTTATATGTTGGTAATACATAACTGTCAGATTTTGGGGAAAGACAACATATACTAAAATATTAATTAAAAAACTTTAATTAATACATCCTATATATCGGTAATGTTACATTACCATCTTCAGGGAACATAAAAATAATGATATGTGCATGCAGTTATTCAATTTATTAGGAAATTTTTGTGAATTTATTTAAAAGTGCAACATCATCTGCATAAATTAAGATGTGATTAATATCTCCAATTTCGATATCATGTCTAATGACACTTTTCTTCATAATATGATCCATATAGATGATGAATAACAGTGGAGATAATGTGCACCCTTGTCTCACACCTGATTTTTATCAAACCATCTTCCTGTACCTTCAATTCTAGCTGCTGATTTATGACTAAAATATAGACCACACATTGCTCAATATAACTGTAATTGAAAGGCTTTTCTCTTGGCTCCTTATCATATGTATTTTCCAGAATCTATAAAACTTGCATCCTACAGATTCTTGTTATATGCCAATGATGGCTCAACTATTTCTCTTAAGATGAAAATCTGCTCCTGGCAATCTCTATTTGCCTGAACCCAGCTTGTTCTTCTCCAAGTTTCTCTTCCACAATTTTTCTTAGCCTTTTCTCAAGATGACTATATAAATCTTAACCAGGAATACTCAGCAAGGAATTTTTAATTCTCACATTCAATTTTATTGCCTTATATAGATGGGTACTAGGAGAGCTCCACTCCAATCATCTGGAATTTAACCTTCTGAACAGGGGTTTCTGAATTATGCAGTGTAGTCACTATACAACTTTTATGCCTCCATATTTGAGAAAAGGCTAAGGCAATTTTTCAGTAGTATTTTATTAATTTTTAGAATTATTCTTAATTCACAATAATTTTGAAAAGTTTCATAATAAACAAGCTGTACCAATTATTAATAGAAAGACACAGATAAATAAATACTGCTGAGGTAAAATATACTCACTTTAAGAATATAAAAATCAAAACCATAATTTTCATCAACCAGACGTAGTGTTCTTTCAGTAACTGTAACCTTCATGTATTTGTCAAGTATCTCACTATATAGCAAGCTGCTCTTCAAATTAGGAACATAAAAACGAGGACTCCTAATAAATACAAAATAACTTTTACTACAGATAAAACAGAAGACTTGGCATGTACAGCTGACTCTCACTACAGAAAACTCATAAGGACCAAAGGAGTTTATTATAGTGAATTTCCTATTGCACTGCAATGATGCTATGACTTCAGCTGAAACCTTTCAAGAGGTCTCAGCTGAAGTCATAGCATACAGTAAATATACAATGTATCATAAACGAGACTGCATAAAATCAAATTTAGTAATTTGATTGACAAGACAAAATGATATGATTAGTAAACGATCTTCTGTCTTATATAAAGTCATGAAAAATAATACTCTAATATGTACCTGATATGTATGAGTAGTAACACATAAATAGTATGCATGACTTGTTAATCTTTAAAAAGTTTATACCTTTAGTTCCTTTGAATAACAATGACTTCCATTAAAGTGCAACATACTCAAAGCCAAAACAGAAATACAAAAAATGACATTATCCATAAAAAGTTCCAAATTATTATTACACCTCAAGCAACTGCAGTTGTCATAACAGGAATCTAAGCATTTCCTAGATGTACTTCAACCTTTAGTTTCTTCAATATTTCCTGGATTATCTTATCATGTTAGTGATCTGAAATATCCTCGAAGGAGGGAAATGAGAAGAAATCAAGGACAGCACAATACAACATCTTAAGGATTGGTTCACAGCTCTAAATTATTTTATTCACTTCTCTGAGAAAAAACTAAATTAATTAATGAAACAATTAATGCATAATGGTAAGAGGCTCCATCATGTCAATATTGCAATTTCACACATTAATCTTTTTTTTTGATATATAAATTCAAGAAACAAACAATTATTACAATACTCGAATGCAACAAAAACTGTATTATTTGTTTTCTCTCAGCAGTTTTCTTCCAAATTGATCTACTATTTATTAGGTCTCTAATTTGTTCAGCTTTTGCATTCAAAGACTATTCCACCGCAAGTATTTTCCTGGTATTTTTGCTTTCAAATATCTGACTTTTGTTAATCCTTCATCTGACATTCTACAAAAATGACTATACCACTTCAGGTTAGCTTTACTTACATATTCTTGAATATTAATAACATAGTCTTCCTTTTTAATATTTGTTTAATATGGTTCTGTCATTGATGCCAATTCATTTATTCTCCAGTTACGCTCATAATCTAATTTTCTTCATAAATTTCATGTCAATGATTTTTCAGTCTTTGATCAAATGTTTTATTTCTAACCTAATTCTTAGATTCATAAGTTAAAGTTGGTTTTTTTAAAACATACTAAGGCAAGTGATATGAAGTCATTAGCCTCTATATGCAAGTAGCTCAGATGCAAAACATTGTTTTGCTTCCTTGGGAAATTATGTAGTTGCCTTTAATAGGCAACTACATAATTTCTTGGTAACTTTAATGTATAATAAATCCAAGGTAAAAAACTTTCTGCATCTTTCCCTCATCCAGTATTAATAAGGTTGAGCACCTTTTGGCTACTTGTATATGAGATATATGTGACTTCTGCATTACTTTAATCTTGGTATCTCTCCTAGGTCTGGCTCCCACTGATGAGACATCAATAAAGGTCGAAACCAGTCTGGGTAGTGGCCCTTCCCATTATACATAGCATTATACACATCCAAAAGAGGGTGTGTGCTTTGCATTATGGGATACATACTAAGGTAAGTGATACGAAATCATTAGCCTCTATATACAAGTAGCTCAGATGTGAATATATTTCATGTCAAAAAAAACATTGTTTTGCTTCATTGTTGAAAGTTTTTCCACTTGGTTATACTATAAATTAAAGATACCAAGAAATTATATACTTGGTTTAATCCTTTATCCAATTGTAAGCAAACAAAGTTTGTGCCTGAAGTATTTCCAGGACTGGGACAACTTGTACTAAAGGAGGGTATGACTTCACATCACTTGCCTTAGTATCCCATAATGCAAAGCACATCTCCTTGTGGACATGTATAATACTTTGCATTATGGGAAGAGTCACTACCCACACCAGTTTCGACCTTTATTGAGGTCTCATCAGTGGGAGCCAGACCCAGAGGTGATACCAAGGTTGAAGTAATGCAGCAGTGATATTATTATATATGAGTTGCCAAAAGGTGTCACACTGTATTATTATAATACTCTGGATTAGAGATAGTTAGTTGTTGAAAGTTGTTCCACTTTCTCCTGAGCCCAGATAATATTTGGGGGGGGGGGGGTGAAGAAAGCAATGGTGAACTACCCTGTAAAAATCTCACCAGGAATATTTTGTGGGGAACAATGCCTGCAAAATCACCTATGGTTGGAAACGACTGAAAGGGAATATCAGGAGGTGATTTTTCAACCCATTACACAGAACAATGTTTCTCAAACTTTTCTGGCTGCAGCCCACATGAACAAAGCATAAAACTCAGCAGCACACTAGTTCCCATATCCCCAACATTTACTGATAGGCTATTTTAACACCAGAGGTGAATCCTCATTTACCATACCCAAGTGCAAAATTGTGGAGTAGCTGGAATAATATACACAACCTTAATATTTTTCAGTGGAAAATTAAGTCTAAGGAAAAGTAGGACAGCCTTGTTTGCACATTTCTCAGCATACTGTAGCAACACCATTGCTCACTTTAGGTACTACTGTATACACTCATGTGCTGAGATATATGGTGCATGTCAAAATATTATATATGTTATTATACTGAAATTAAATTATGTAAAAGAATTGTTAATTAATAGGATTTTAATATATCATTCTAGACTGTATCTGAAATTTACAAAACTAATATAAAAATAAAATTTTTAATTTATAAAAATCAAGTAGATATTAAATCCAGCATTATTTTAAAGCCAAATACAGAAACTATAAAAGTTTCGTATGAAATCTGACCAGATAACTTATGGAAATACACTCGCCAGTATTTATGAGTTGCCCTAGCTGGACTTATAGGAGATATGCCCGCTATGACAGCATCCATATATTCGCCTCCTATTGGTCCAATTTGATAAGGTTTCACTGGCCTGACAGCTGTTTCAAACTGGTTGGTTTTCCATCAGAGACCAAGCAGAAACCTTAAGAGAGCAAAATTTTTATAAATTTTTCATAAATTTTGCATCGCCGAAGTGAAGCCTTTTGGCTCTTTATTTTAGTAAAATTTTTAATGATTAAAAATGGTCGGTACGGCACAAAGACTAAAGCAAACTTCCATCATTTGGTCTGTTGGATTGCCAGCTTTCTATCCGGATGCACACTATGTGTGATGGTGGATGGTTCCTTATCCTCTCACCATTCATCTAATGCAAAGGTTCCACTCTCTCTCACCAACCCTCTTCCAGCTATATATATATCAATGACCTACTTTAGTTGACCTCCAACCCAATACACAGTTTTGCAAATGATAGCACACTGCACTCCTCCCTTTCATTTCATAAACCATACTCTACACAACTCACCTCAACCTACAGAACATCATCCACCACCGCCCTCAATTCTGACCTCCAAGTCATCCGATGGGATTCAATTTCGTGATTATTAAATACTTGAGGAATTGACAGCATATACTAGAAATATAAATTAAATCAAACTTTAATATATACTTTCCAATATTTCAATGCTAGATTAAATTTCAATGTTAGTAAAATCCAGTTCTGTCTTATTTCTCACAAAAAAAAAAGAACCATTTTCTTCCAGTATGATTTTTGACAACACTTAAATTTCCAGACAAGATGAGATTTCTCTTCTTGGAAGTACCCTGATATCAAGCTTCTCCTGGCATAAACACATCATAACCACTGCATCCTCAGCTTCTAAAAAACTAGGATTTCTCTTTTGCTGAAGACATTACTTCACCTCTGAACAGCTGTTAACCTTATACAAATCACAAATTCACTCAGTTATTGAATACTGCTCTCACATGTGGAGTGCCCCCCCCCCCCTCAAGAGCTCCCTCAAAATGCTTGACACAATACAGAGGAGAACAATTAGATTGAATAATGACCTAACTCTTACCAACTCACTACTCCCACTTTTGCACAGACATTTGATTTGTGCACTTTGTGTATCTATAAATAATTCCATAGCAAATGTTCATTGGAAATAGCATCAATAATTTCTGTACTTAGTACCAAGCTGTTTGGAACACATGTAGCTGCCATTTAATATCTCTTCAGAGTACACCCTGAAACCACAGAACAAGTTTTTTCCTCCTCCATCCCTGCTACTGCTATATTGTGGAACATTCTTCCCCCCCCCCTCATGCGTTTCTCAAGGAATACAATAGAGAGGCTTTTAAATCAAATGTAAATTTTTCCTTTCCCAACCCACTACCCATTTACAGTACTAATGTACTATAGGTCGATAAACCAACCTCTCATGTAAGGGCTAAACATAAAAACAGAATGGAAATTCAAACTTTCTCTTCTCAACAGATTAAGATCACCGCTTGCACACAGTTAACAGAAATTACTGCACCCATTTCAACTGATATTTCATAAACATTTTACAAAATAAAGTTTCAGAGTTGTAACAAACTTGAAATTTAAAGGATTCCATACCTGCACCGCACCCATCTCTTCTTTGGCTTTTTATAGAAACCTTTAACAACACCTTCTCCTCCCCAAATACCTTCATCAGCTTGCTTAGGATATATTAAAGGAATAGGGATGTTAAGTACTCTTTTCCTAAATTACAAAATGTTATAGTTTAATTATGTTAACTCAGTATTTAAGTGATCTGCAAATGATAATAGACATGCACACAAATATACACATATCCATATATACTTAATCCTAATAATAATAATCATCATCATCAAACTCCTGACATGTACCCTCAATGGTGTACAGGATATGATAGTACTGTATGAACAACTTATATTGCAACTAACTTAATATCTACAATTATCCTCCAAATCAATCTGTTACTTGTCAAGACTCCAACATTATCAGGTCTTATATATTTCTGTCTTCTAAGGCACTTTTTAATGTATCAATCCACCTATATCTTGGCCTTCCTCTTGGCCTTTTTCCTAACAACCTGGCAAGAAAACTTGTTTTGTTAATCTTTCCTCTTCCATTCTGTTTAAGTGAACATACCACCTGAAATTAGCTCTACCATCACATTCCAGGATGTCAACAATGCCAAGTTCTTTCCTAATATCCTCATGTTTAATATGATATTGCAACTGATGCCATATGATAATGCCCTTAATCTTTCTCAGGACTCTCATATCTGCGGTCTCTAAACTTTGGACAAGTGTTTTGTTTCTAACTCAGCTCTCAGATCCATAAGTTAAAATTGGTTTGAACACTGTCTTGTATACAGCTAATTTAGTGTTTTGACTAATTTCTCTCTTATTCAATATAAATTTATCCAGTTGACTTCGTACTATACCAGTTTTGTTGATTCTGTTATCTATTTCCATATTTAATTTACCATCGTCACTAAAAACCAGGTCTCATACGAAGGTATGGGGTTTTCCCACCTCCAAATCTGGATTTATTTAGAAGAATAACATTATCTGCATAAAGCAAAGAGCTGAGATTAACATCTCCAATTTTGATATCAGGTTTAATACCACTTTCCTTCATAATGTGATCGACATAGATAATGAATAACAGAGGGGATAATGATTAATGTACATCCTTGTCTGACACCAGATTTAGCATTAAACCATCTTCCTGTACTTCGTTCAATTCTAACTGCAGACTTAAAACTTAAAAAAATAATTGCTTGATATAATGCCCCATTGACACCATACAACTGTAGCGTTTTGAATAGCTTTTCTCTCGGCACCTTGCCATATGCCTTTTCCAGATCTACAAAACTTAAATGCAGATCTTTGTTATATTCCCATGATTTCTCAACTATTTATTGTAAATTGAAAATCTGAACCTGACAGCCTCTATTGGGCAGAAAACCAGCTTGTTCTTTACAAAGCTTCTCTTCCACAATCCTTCTCAACCGTTTCTCAAGTGTATCCAGGAACAGAAATACAGAAATACCTATGTAATTCTCACATTCAGTTTTATTTCCCTTTTTATATATGGGTACTATGACAGCTCTACTCCAATCATCTGGAATTAGTCCCTCTGACCAGGTCTTCTGAACTATGCAGTGAAGCTACTGCAAGACTTTTATACCTCCATACTTGAGCATTTCTGGTCGAATACCAAACCTTGGAGATTCAGAACCAAGCGCTGAAGAAAACTTCGATTGATTCTGCCAGATAGGCATGTGATGAGGTTGTCTGCAAGGATAGAAAAATCAGAACTCCATGGTGGACAGGAAGTTAAAGAGGCAGTGAAGAAAAAGAAGAAAACATATCAAAAGTTCCTGGCAAATAAGTCAGCTTGTGCTCTTAAAGAATATAGAGACAAATGTAAGAAAGCTAAACACTGTGTAAAACTAGCTAAACAAAAGTCATGGGAAGACTTCGGTAAGAACATAGAAAAGAAACATCAATATATTCTGGAGGTTATTGAAGAAGCTCCGAAATGGAGGAAACAGTGCTGTAAAAAGAATTACAGATGATAAAGGTGACATGAAAATGGAAGAAAAAGATATCTTTGAAGTATGGAATAATTACTACGAAAAATTGCTAAATCAAACAAATAGTAACTAATATTTAAGGAATTGACAGCGTATACTGGAAATATAGATTAAATAAATTTTAATATACACTTTCCGATATTTCGGCGAACGTTACGTTGCCATCTTCTTGGGAACTTACTAAAAGGACACGTGCACACAAGTACTAATACAACAAATGAGACTGAGGCTAGGACGCTAGCGTTTTCCTAAAGTCCTGATGGTGCCCCCTGGCGGGCTAAATTGGTAGTTCTTGGCCTTTGGGCTGAAGTTCTTTTGATAAAAGTTTCCCAAATTTGGGGCAGTTTCATGCATCCAAATTTGTTGAGGTTTGGCATGTTCCTAAGGGCCGAGGCTGATTCCATGAATAGTCTTTCATATTTGAACTTGCTGTGGTGTATTACTGTGGCTTTCTTCCATCTTATTCTGTGGCGAGTATCCAGAGCGTGGTCTGCAAGCCCAGAGTGGCTGTACTGGTGGAATCGGATGTAATCCTTGTGTTCTGAGATTCTGATATTTGCTGTCCTGCCTGTTTGGCCAAAGTAGGACAGTTTACAGCTGCAAGGGACCTGGTATACACCAGGTAGGTCTAGGGGAAGTGGTTGGTCTTTGGTAGAGCGGATAAGGGATGCCAGTTTTCTATGTGGTCTGTAACAAGTGGTCAGGTCATGTTTTTTTAAGATTTTATTGATTTTTTCTGAGGTGCCTCTGATGTAGGGAATAGTGATGGATTTAGAGTAATCTTTTTTGTGAGGGGGAGGGGGTGGTGGGTTGTGGATGACTGGGTTAAGTATTTTTTGGATTTTTTGGAGGGGGTAGCCGTTGGCTGAGAAAGTGTCACGGATGTGATTTAGTTCAGAGGTTAGGGCTTGATCATTAGAACAGATTATTTTTGCCCTGTTGAATAATGTTTTAATAACTCCATATTGTTGTGAGGGGGGGGTGGTGGGATTGTTGGTGGATGTATCTGCCAGTATGGGTGGGTTTTCTATAAACTGAGAAAACCAAGGTTCCATCAGGTTGGCGGGTGACTAGTGTGTCTAGGAAGGGGAGGTTATTGTTTTCCTCTTTTTCCAGGGTGAATTTGATTCTAGGGTGTTGGTTGTTCAAGTGTGTTAGGAAGGAGAGGAGTGAATCCGGGCCATGTGGCCAAATAGCAAAAACATCATCAACATAGCGAAGCCATATGGTAGGTTTTTGTGGGGCTGAGTTTAAGGCTTTCTCTTCAAACATCTCCATGAAAAAGTTGGCCAAGGGTGGGGAAAGTGGTGAACCCATGGCTGTCCCCTCTATCTGTTTGTAGAATTTTTCCTGCCAAACGAAATAGCCCGAGTTCATTGTAAACTGAAATAGGGCTGAGATATCGGGAGGAAATTTAGCTTGGATTAGCTCTAAGGTTTCTTTGAGAGGGACATTCGTGAATAGGGAGGAGACATCAATGCCAAGCTAAATTTCCTCCTGATATCTCAGCCCTATTTCAGTTTACAATGAACTCGGGCTATTTCGTTTGGCAGGAAAAATTCTACAAACAGATAGAGGGGACAGCCATGGGTTCACCACTTTCCCCACCCTTGGCCAACTTTTTCATGGAGATGTTTGAAGAGAAAGCCTTAAACTCAGCCCCACAAAAACCTACCATATGGCTTCGCTATGTTGATGATGTTTTTGCTATTTGGCCACATGGCCCGGATTCACTCCTCTCCTTCCTAACACACTTGAACAACCAACACCCTAGAATCAAATTCACCCTGGAAAAAGAGGAAAACAATAACCTCCCCTTCCTAGACACACTAGTCACCCGCCAACCTGATGGAACCTTGGTTTTCTCAGTTTATAGAAAACCCACCCATACTGGCAGATACATCCACCAACAATCCCACCCCCCCCCCCTCACAACAATATGGAGTTATTAAAACATTATTCAACAGGGCAAAAATAATCTGTTCTAATGATCAAGCCCTAACCTCTGAACTAAATCACATCCGTGACACTTTCTCAGCCAACGGCTACCCCCTCCAAAAAAAAAATCCAAAAAATACTTAACCCAGTCATCCACAACCCACCACCCCCTCCCCCTCACAAAAAAGATTACTCTAAATCCATCACTATTCCCTACATCAGAGGCACCTCAGAAAAAATCAATAAAATCTTAAAAAAACATGACCTGACCACTTGTTACAGACCACATAGAAAACTGGCATCCCTTATCTGCTCTACCAAAGACCAACCACTTCCCCTAGACCTACCTGGTGTATATCCAGGTCCCTTGCAGCTGTAAACTGTCCTACTTTGGCCAAACAGGCAGGACAGCAAATATCAGAATCTCAGAACACAAGGATTACATCCGATTCCACCAGTACAGCCACTCTGGGCTTGCAGACCACGCTCTGGATACTCGCCACAGAATAAGATGGAAGAAAGCCACAGTAATACACCGCAGCAAGTTCAAGTATGAAAGACTATTCATGGAATCAGCCTTGGCCCTTAGGAACATGCCAAACCTCAACAAATTTGGATGCATGAAACTGCCCCAAATTTGGGAAACTTTTATCAAAAGAACTTCAGCCCAAAGGCCAAGAACTACCAGTTTAGCCCGCCAGGGGGCACCATCAGGACTTTAGGAAAACGCTAGCGTCCTAGCCTCAGTCTCATTTGTTGTATTAGTACTTGTGTGCACGTGTCCTTTTAGTAAGTTCCCAAGAAGATGGCAACGTAACGTTCGCCGAAATATCGGAAAGTGTATATTAAAGTTTATTTAATCTATATTTCCAGTATACGCTGTCAATTCCTTAAATATTAGTTATTATGTCTAACCAGCGTATAAGCCTCTCAACAAGAATAATGATCATCCACGGAGATCTCTTCGCACGCAAGGCCCGCCATTACGGCAAACTGAGGCTGAAATTATCCAGACAACTCAACCGTCTGGCATTCCTAAAACGCTGCCGGGATAATCATGTCATCCCGAACTGTGTTAAATTCAAACACCGCTTCATCTCACAGAAAGCTCTCCGTATTTACAACCGCGCTAGCCAGGCATTACTTCGGGAACAAATTACCGCTACACGCGGTTCCCTAGCCGATATAAACACCGCGATAGCAACGCTGGAAAACGAGCTTTCACATACGCTGAATCACGAGCTTTGGTCGGTCTTACATGATGTCTCGTGTACGGCAGCTAAAAAAGAATTTGAACGAGTACGAAGCCGACATATCAACAAGTTTGATAAACTAACAAAGAACTCGGCGTCGAAACTACAAACCAACACTGTTGTTAACCTATCGTCAGCTACCTTAAAGCCAGAAGCAATCCACGCTCTGTCACGTGGTCACAACTTCGCCATTGCTCCTAGGAAATTACCGGCCGAGGAATTAATGATTCAAATTGAACGCGGGATCCGCCAACTTCCAACCCACATCGCCAACGACATTAGATTGGATGTAGCCTGTGTTCTCAATAAAGCAAAACCTCCAAAATCCAACATATCCATTAGTGAATACAAGGCACTACAAGAATTGAAGAGAAACAAAAAAATAGTGATCACCAAAGCGGATAAGGGGAACGCCACTGTGGTACTCAATCTTAAAGACTACACAGGTAAGCTCAAGGCTTTATTATTAGATCGCTCCACTTACCTCCCCATTGATTACAATCCCACCAGCTCACAAATTAGAAAACTCCATAGGCTCCGTAAGAAGGTCACTTCTTGGCCTGTGGAGATTACCAACAGACTAAAACCCTATAACTCTAGACCCCCCTGCATATATGGGCTCCCAAAAATACACAAAGAAAATGTGCCATTACGTCCCATAGTGGATGGCATTGATTCCCCCACTTACAAACTAGCCAAGCATTTAGCCAAAGCGCTCTCACACTATACTGGCAATACACCATCACACATAAAAAACTCAGCCCACTTCAAAGCCAGTATAGAAAACCTTACACTCCAACACAATGACATAATGGTCAGTTTTGATGTCTCCTCCCTATTCACGAATGTCCCTCTCAAAGAAACCTTAGAGCTAATCCAAGCTAAATTTCCTCCCGATATCTCAGCCCTATTTCAGTTTACAATGAACTCGGGCTATTTCGTTTGGCAGGAAAAATTCTACAAACAGATAGAGGGGACAGCCATGGGTTCACCACTTTCCCCACCCTTGGCCAACTTTTTCATGGAGATGTTTGAAGAGAAAGCCTTAAACTCAGCCCCACAAAAACCTACCATATGGCTTCGCTATGTTGATGATGTTTTTGCTATTTGGCCACATGGCCCGGATTCACTCCTCTCCTTCCTAACACACTTGAACAACCAACACCCTAGAATCAAATTCACCCTGGAAAAAGAGGAAAACAATAACCTCCCCTTCCTAGACACACTAGTCACCCGCCAACCTGATGGAACCTTGGTTTTCTCAGTTTATAGAAAACCCACCCATACTGGCAGATACATCCACCAACAATCCCACCACCCCCCCTCACAACAATATGGAGTTATTAAAACATTATTCAACAGGGCAAAAATAATCTGTTCTAATGATCAAGCCCTAACCTCTGAACTAAATCACATCCGTGACACTTTCTCAGCCAACGGCTACCCCCTCCAAAAAATCCAAAAAATACTTAACCCAGTCATCCACAACCCACCACCCCCCTCCCCCTCACAAAAAAGATTACTCTAAATCCATCACTATTCCCTACATCAGAGGCACCTCAGAAAAAATCAATAAAATCTTAAAAAAACACGACCTGACCACTTGTTACAGACCACATAGAAAACTGGCATCCCTTATCCGCTCTACCAAAGACCAACCACTTCCCCTAGACCTACCTGGTGTATACCAGGTCCCTTGCAGCTGTAAACTGTCCTACTTTGGCCAAACAGGCAGGACAGCAAATATCAGAATCTCAGAACACAAGGATTACATCCGATTCCACCAGTACAGCCACTATGGGCTTGCAGACCACGCTCTGGATACTCGCCACAGAATAAGATGGAAGAAAGCCACAGTAATACACCGCAGCAAGTTCAAATATGAAAGACTATTCATGGAATCAGCCTCGGCCCTTAGGAACATGCCAAACCTCAACAAATTTGGATGCATGAAACTGCCCCAAATTTGGGAAACTTTTATCAAAAGAACTTCAGCCCAAAGGCCAAGAACTACCAATTTAGCCCGCCAGGGGGCACCATCAGGACTTTAGGAAAACGCTAGCGTCCTAGCCTCAGTCTCATTTGTTGTATTAGTACTTGTGTGCACGTGTCCTTTTAGTAAGTTCCCAAGAAGATGGCAACGTAACGTTCGCCGAAATATCGGAAAGTGTATATTAAAGTTTATTTAATCTATATTTCCAGTATACGCTGTCAATTCCTTAAATATTAGTTATTATGTCTAACCAGCGTATAAGCCTCTCAACAAGAACAAACAAATAGTGATCACAGCACAGTGGTAAAAAACACTCAACAAGCATGCAGTCAGGAATACATATCCATACTTGAAGTAGAAAAAGCCATCAAAAGCTTGAAATGTGGAAAGGCAGCAGGAGTAGATGATATTCGACCAGAAATGCTCAAGTATGGAGATATAAAATTCTTATAGTGGCTGCATTGCATAGTTCAGAAGGTTCAGGCCTGGACATAGGGATGAATTCTGCATGATTGAAGTAGAGCTCTCATAGTACCCATGTATATAAAAAAAAAGGGGGGGGGGGAAATAAAACTGAATGTGAGAATTACAGAGGTATTTCTATACTGAGTGTTCCTGGTAAGATTTATACATATACTTGAGAAACAGTTGAGAAGGATTGCAGAAGGAAAGTTTTGTGAAGAACAAGCTGGATTTAGGCCAAATAGCGGCTGTCAGGTTCAGATTTTCACTTTACAACAAATAGTTGAGAAACCATCTTCAGTAAAAATCATGCCTAAGTTTTGTAGATCGAAAAGGAATATGTCAAGGTGCCAAGAGAAAAGCTATTCAAAACGCTACAGTTGTATGGTGTCAATGGGGCATTATATCAAGCAATTCTTTTTTTGAGTTTTAAGTCTGCAGTCAGAATTGAACAAAGTATAGGAAGATGGTTTAATGTTAAATCTGGTGTCAGACAAGGATGTATATTATCCCCTCTGTTATTCATTATCTATATGAAAGAAAGTGGTATTAAACATGATATCAAAATTGGAGATGTTAATGTGAGCTCTTTGCTTTATGCAGATGATGTTACGCTTCTAAATAAATCTGCTACAGGTCTGCAAGATTCCCTGACTAAATTGAATAATTGTTGTAATAGATATGGTATGAAGGACAGCAATAACAAGACAAAGACAATGAAAATAGGCAGAAGCTTTGAAAATATCAACTGCATTGTGAATGGAGAATCTATAGAACAAGTAAAACATTTCAGCTACTTAGGCACGATTTTTAGTGAAGATGGTAAAATAAATATGGAAATAGACAACAGAATCAACAAAACTGGTATGGTAGGAAGTCAACTGAATAAATTCATATGGAATAAGAGAGAAATTAGTCAGAACACTAAATTAGCTATATAATTGGTGTTCAAACCAATTTTAACTTATGGATCTGAGAGCTGAGTTACAAGTAAAACACTTGACCGAAGACTAGAGACTGCAGATATGAGAGTCCTGAGAAAGATTACCTGCATGAACAGATGACATCAATGGCAAAATCATATTAAAAACGAGGATATTAGGAAAGAACTCGACATTGTCAACATCCAGGAATGTGCTAGCAGAGCTAATCTCAGGTGGTATAGTTACTTAAACAAGATGGGAGAGGACAGATTAGCAAAACAACTGTTCTCTGCCAGGTTGGCAGAAAGAAGACCAAGATATAGGTGGATTGATATGGTAAAAAGTGCATTAGAAGACAGAAATATAAAATCTGACAATGTAATGCCTTGACAGGTAACAAATTTATTTGGACAAAAATTGTAGATAGGAAGTTAGTAATGATGTAAAAGGCATATGTCAAGGTGCCAAGAGAAAAGCTATTCAAAATGCTACAGTTGTATGGTGTCAATGGGGCATTATATAAGGCAATACTTAGTCTTTATTTGAGTTGTAAGTCCACAGTTAGAATTGAAGGAAGTACAAGAAGGTGGTTTAATGTTAAATCTGGAGTGAGACAAGGATGTACATTACCCCCCTCTGTTATTCTTTATCTATATGGATCACATTATGAAAGAAAGTGGTATTATACCTGATATATCAAAATTGGAGATGTTAATCTCAGCTCTTTACTTTATGCAGATGATGTTATACTTCTAAATAAATCCGCAACAAGTCTGCAAGATTCCCTGACTAAATTGAATAACTGTTGCAATAGATATGGTATGAAGGTCAGCAATCAGAAGACAAAGACAATAAAAATAGGGAGAGGCATTGAAAATACCAACTGCATTGTGAAAATGGAGAACCTATAGAACAAGTAAAACATTTCAAAGATTTGGGGCATTAATAGATGGCATCAATGGCAATATCATAGTAAAAATTAGGATAATAGAAAGAACTGGACATTGTTAGCATCCAAGAATGTGTTAGCAGAGCTAATCTCAAGTCTTCTCTGCTAGGTTGGCAGGGAAAAAACAAAGATATAGTTGGATTGATATGTAAAAAGCCTTAGAAGATAGAAATATAAGATTTGATGATGTTGGAATCTTGACAGGTAACAGATTGATTTGGAGGAAAATTGTAGATAGGAAGTTAGTAATGATGCGAATTTTTCATGTTTTCAAAGTTTTCATGGTTACTATCATATCCTGTACACCCCTTGAGGGTACATGTCAATGATAATGTTTCATCATAATCAAATTATGTCGTTGATGCCATGAATTTCATAATCATATTAAAAACAAAAATATTAGAAAGAAACTTAATACTATTAGCATTTGAAAATGTATGAGCTAATCTTAGGTGGTATGGTTACTTAAATAGAATGGAAAAAGAAAGGTTATAAATAAATTGTTGTTTGATATCAGAATGGCAGGAAAGACTTGGAGGAAGACCAAGACCTATGTGGACTGATTCAGTGAGATGTGTCTTCAAAGAAAATGAAATACCTGGTTTAACAACATTGGAGTCCTGACAGATAACAGACTAATTTGGTGAAAAATTGTTGATAAGAAGTTAGTAACAATGTAAACTTATTCATGTGGTACTATCATAATATCCTATACACCTGTTTAAGGTATACTCTAAAGCAGAGGTCAGCAAGGCAGTGAATTTTTAGTGCACCCTCAGAGAAATTATTGTAAACTGCTTTGGAGCTTGCAGCATTAATTTTGCAGCGTAGATTGTAGTATATCTGAGAGATACATTCATTACTAGTATGTGCTAAAATGCAAGAAAACATAAAGAAAAAACACTGCAAATATAATACATGATGGTACAGATTAAGTGAATATTGAATCCAACATTATTTCATAGCCGAATATAGAAACTACAAGAGTTTCATGCCAAATATATAGAAACAACTAAAAGTTTCAGCAGATGCAAGCATAAGTAGTGCCTTATGGGCAACTCGTAGTAAAGGTGAAGCAAGCTCCCGACCTCTTTCCTTAGTATTTTCCATAAATGTAAAGCACATCTTGCAGAGGTCAACAACCTTTTTAATATGAAGAGCGCAATATAAAATTTGAAAATTACGGAGGGTTCATGACACTGGCATTTTTTCTCTCATTTCAGGCTTAGAAATTCTATGATTAGTTGTTTTTAAGAAAAATGAGATTTCAAATTTTAACATTATTTTACTTACCTCGCTTTTACAACGTATTTTTGTCACATATGAATGAATATAAAATACTATAAAAAATAAAAATAAAAAATGAATACAAAAAGGATATTCATGTTAACAATTAGCATGTATCTGTCAGATCAGATGTGAGCACCTTGTTTTATCAATCATAATGGCAAATGTATTTGTTTATTATGCAATAATGGTGTGGTTATTTCTAAAAAAAGTAATATAGAAAGACATTTCAAAACCATTCATGCCAATTGTAATTTTAAGTTTAATTATTTAAATCAGGAGAAGTTTGCAATGCAGCGCCTGCGAGCATCATAGCACCCGCCGTATTGTGCCCTTCTTGGCAACCACTCGCTAAAGGATTTGATGATGATTAAAAACATGCAACAATTACTTAAAAATTCTTCACAGGTTAGGTTCCAAATTGGAGAACCAAATTTCATTGTTTTCATTCATTTCCTCTAAAGCTGTCTCTTAAAACAGCTTTCCATTGTGTATTTCCTAATAATACAACCTGCAGATCTTTAAAGTTAACAAGTTTGCTCTTTCTTCTCAACTTTTTGCCCATTTACACAGTATTAATATAATACAGGTTGAACAACTTCTTGTCCATGTGTGTGGAACTAGCATAAAAATATCTTACATAACAAATCTAAATTAATTAATCTAATAAATTATTCATTATCACTATAATAGAAATATGAGAAATATTTCCATTACAGTGATAATGAATACAAATACAAATACGTTTGCACTAAGAAATTCAAGTAATGTTCAGCATACTAATTCAATATGCGTTTATCACAGTATACTGAAAATCTTTTTTGTACTATTTTTGAATGCATGTAACCTTAATTACCAATTTCAGTTATTATATCTTAATAATAGTATGAAATGAATGAATCCATAATATCTGTTAATTAAACTACAAAGGCTACCTTTGGGAAACTAGATACCACGTAACTAAGTGTACTTAACAACCTGAATAAAAGTACTTACTTTTCTCCAGTTTCTGGATCTTTCTTCCACACACCTGGTTCAGGTATATAATGAACTGGAGAGGGTTCTTTCCTCAATTCTTTTAAATGGGCTTTATAATGCTCTGGCAATCTTAAAATCACAGGCTGAATCCATGGATTAATGTATATATCTTTTCTCTCACCAACTGGCAATAACTTATTTATTTCATGAAAAGGGTGGTTGCTGACTATGATAAAAAATAAAGTGCACAATCTTCAATAAGAATTCTAACTGATTATATCAATAATTACTAATGAAATATGAATCAATATCTATGAAAGCAGTCTTACCAATTACAGTATTGCTCAGTAATATCATCAGAATGAACAATTTATGAGATGAGCATATGAGTGATATGAAATACTAAGGTATCTAGTTTTAAGAAGAATAAAAATAAGTTAAAAATAAGTGACTGAGAAAAAAAGGTGTAAGAAAGTTCTAGTAAGAATCAGAACTGGATATCTTTCAGATATGAAATACAGATCCAAATATAAAATTATTACAGGGCTTCTGATCTAATGTCCAATCTGCACCTTCTCGTGGAGCGCCTAGTTAGGTATCTACCTGGATATTGAATGAACAGGGATGGACTGGCAATTTGCGATTTAGCTGCCCAAATTGTATTCTTATTGGTTTAAACCACAAAATAAAATGATGGTACAACATGAGGAAATTTCATGCCGGCTGGGGCATCACCCAGTTAAACAAGACCCCCATTGTTTTCGCCAGGACAAACACTGAAAAGTCAGCTACTGGAACAAATCCTGAAACACACTCTGACTCAACATCAACAGAGTTCAAGATCAGTACTATCAACATAAGACTGAATGGCAAAGAAATGGAGCTAGCTGAGGAATTGGATAAGCACCAGATCGACATAATAGGAGTAACTGAAACAAAAAACACAGGTGAGATCTTTCTGAGCAACAAATACAAAATGTTATATTCAGGCAATGACAATCAAGGAAAAGAAGGGGTAGCTATAGTATTCAACACTAAATACGAGGCTAATATTCTTGAATGGCAGGCAATATCAAGTAGAGTGATGTGGGCAAACAGAATGGGGAACTGGACAATGAGACTTATTTGTGCCTATGGTCCACACATAAGGTTCTACTAATGTAGAAGTGGAGGAATTTTTTGAGGCTTTAGAGAAAACAAGTGATACAATGAAAAAGGCAAAGTTGGTTCTTGTTGGGGATCTAAATAGCAAAGTAGGAAATGATTGTCAGACAACAAAAATATTTTTGGAAATTTGGAGAAAAGAGCAAAGCTAATAATAATGGCAAATACCTGTTGGATTTCTACTTAGGACAGGGACTGGTTATTACAAACACAATGTTCCAACATAAAAATGTGCATAAACTCACATGAAGAGAAGATGCAAGGAATAAGAAAAGTCTCATTGACTATGTTATTATCAATATTATTGACTATGTTATGTTTTCTCACTGACGCAGATGACACTAGAGTGTACAGAGGATTTGAAATTGAAAGTGATCACCATTTAGTCTTCAGCAGGATAAAATTGAATTTCATATTGAAAATAAGAACATATAAGAAAGTTTTAAAGCGAATAAAATTTGAGAAGCTCTCAGATGTGAACTGGAGATGAAAATACACAAACATTATTAAAAACAAAATGAAAGAGTTTGAGAACAGGAACCAAACCTTGGAGATTCACTGGCAAATCATGATGAGGTTGTCTGCAAGGATAGAAAAATCTAAACTCAATGGTGGACACAGGAAGTTAAAGAGCCAGTGAAGGAAAAGAAGAAAGCATATCAAAAGTTCCTAGCAAATAATTAGCTTGTGCTCTTAGAGAATATAGAAACAAATGTAAGAAAGCTAAACACTGTGTAAAACTAGCTAAAAACAAAAGTCATGGAAAGACTTTGATAAGAACATAGAAAATAAATATAAATATAAAAAAGGTGACAAGATATTCTGGAGGTTGTTGAAAAAGCTTCGAAATGGAGGAAACAGTGCTTTAAAAGGAATTACAGATGATAAAGGTGAAATCAAAACTGAAGAAAAAGATATCTTTGAAGTATGAAGTAATTACATCGAAAAATTGCTAAATGAAATAATCAGTGACAGCACAGTGGTAAAAAAACACTGACCAGGCAAGCAATTAGAAATACATTTCCATACTTGAATAAAAAAGCCATCAATCTGAACCAATATATTACCTGAACAGCTAGTGTAGATGATATTCAATTAGAAATGCTCAAGCATGGAGGTATAAAAGTCTTACAGTGGCTGCACTGCATAGTTCAGAAGGCCTGGACAGAGAGACGAATTCCAGATGATTGGAGTAGAGCTCTCATAATATCCATATATAAAAAGGGAAATAAAACTGAATGTGATAATTACATTCATTGAATTACAGTGAAT
The DNA here is from genome assembly GCF_054136105.1 of Typopeltis vanoorti. Lineage (NCBI taxonomy): Eukaryota > Metazoa > Arthropoda > Arachnida > Uropygi > Thelyphonidae > Typopeltis > Typopeltis vanoorti. The sequence continues at coordinate 74,771,145 of NC_143556.1, read as the reverse complement.
GAGAGAATTCCCTACTGAGTTCCTGGTAAGATTTATGCAAGTATACTTGAGAAACGGTTGAGAAGGATTGTGGAAGGGAAGCTTATTAAAAACAAGCTGGATTCAGAATAGAGGCTGTCAGGATCAGATTTTCACTTTAAAACAAATAGTTGTGAAATCATGGGAATATAACAAAAATCTGTATTTAAGTTTTGTAGATTTGGTAACGGCATATGACAAGGTGCCAAGAGAGAGAAGCTATTCAAAATGTTACAGTTGTATGGTATCAGAGGGACGGTATATATAACAATACTTGGTCTTTATTTGAGTTATAAGTCAGCCATTAGAATTGAAGGAAGTATTATACAAGAAGATGGTTTGATTTTAAATCTGGTTTCAGACAAGGATGTACATTATCCCCTCTATTATTCATTATCTATATGGATCACATGAAGAAAAGTGGTATTAAACCTGATATCAAAATTGGAATGTTAATCTCAGCTCTTTACTTTATGTAGATGATGTTATACTTCTAAATAAATCTGGTACAAGTCTGCAAGATTACCTGACTAAATTGAATAACTGTTGTAAAAGATTGGGTATGAAGGTCAGCAATAACAAGACAAAGACAATGAAAATAGGCAGAAACATTAAAAATATCAACTGTATTGTGAATGAAGAACCTACAGAACAGTAAAACATTTCAGCTACTTTAGGCATGATTTTTAGTGAAAATGGTAAATTAAATATGGAAATAGACAACAGAATCAAGAAAACTGGTATGGTAGGAAGTCAGCTGAAATTTATATGAAGTAAGAGAGAAATTAGTCAAAACACTAATTCAGTGTATACAAGACAGTGTTCAAACCAATTTTAACTTATGGATCTGAGAGCTGGGTTAGAAATAAAACACTTGACCAAAGACTAGAGACCACTGATATGAGAGTCCCGAGAAAGATTAGGGGCATAAACAGATGGCATCAATGGCAATATCATATTAAAAATGAAGATATTAGGAAAGAACTTGACGTTGTTAGCATCCAGGAATGTGTTAGTAGAGCTAATCTCAGGTGGATCCACTGAACCTGCTTCTCCTCTAGTTTCATTAATTTTCATTTCTCTCTCTCTCTCTCTCTCTCTCTCTATATATATATATATATATATATATATACACCACAATTCTCTGGGATAGCCTTCCTCAACAAGTGCTCCACATGAACTATGATCTATAGCTATTCAAAAAGAGCATGTTCCTTCTCTCTTATCCTATTCCCAAATGAAAGTGCTACAGGTTTTGCAATTATATGTAGGACTGATATTAAAAAAAAAAAATACTGAATGGCTGCATCAAGAAAATACCATGTGAACAGCCATCAAGAACCTTGACCATTATGTATAATTTGAGTCTTGGGTCTGGGTTAGTCCCAAGGGGTGGAAAGAGGGGAAAATAGTACTACTGCATAAGGGAGGTTCCAAGACTGCTGTTGCAAATTATCGATCGATCAGCATATCAGAAAGTAGTCAAGAGAAGAATACAGGAATGGATAGATGATAAAGGGATACTGTATGGGGGACAGCATGGTTTTGTGAAGGGTAGATCATGCCTCATTAACTTGTTCACGTTTTATAACACAGTGACGGCTGAGCTGGATAAGGGTAATGGGTTTACAGTCATACTGCTGGACCTTGCTAAGGCCTTTGACAGGATACCACATGGAATTCTAATCAGTAAACTGCAGCATATGGGGATGGATAGGAGGGTGGTTGACGGGGAGATATCAAAGAGTAGTTTATTCAGGAGTAGAGTCCAAAAGACAGCCTGTGACTAGTGGTGTGCCACAGGGTTCTGTTCTTGGACCACTACTATTTAATTTGTTCATTAATGATATCGGAAAGGATCTGAGAGGAACTATTCATTCGTTTGCTGATGATGCAAAGTTGGGTAGAGCAATAGTGAATGCACACGATGTCAAAATATTGCAAGATGATTTGGATAGATTGGGGAACTGGGCTAAGGAGAATGGATGTCAATTTAATGTGGCAAAGTGTAAGGTTATGCATTTTGAGGTGAAAAGATTAGCAGCAGTATACCACATTGGTGGAACTGTACTCCAGGAGACTGATGAAGCCAGGGATTTGGGAGTGTTGGTGGATAGGGAGTTGAAGCTTAGGTGGCACATTGCAAAAGCGGCTAAATCTGCTCATCAAATCACTTGGTAACTGAAGAATACTTTGACGAGCAGAGACAAGCAAGTTATTGTTCCTCTGTATTGAGCCTTGATAAGACACCATCTTGACTACTGTGCCCAGATCTGGGCGCCAGAGTTTCTTCTTGATGGGGAGGAGGTAGAGAGGATCCAGAGGTGAGTGACCAAAATGATAGCAGGTCTATGGAATGAACCTTATGAGAACAGGTTGAAGATTTGTGGGCTGCAGACATTGGTTGATAGGCAGAAGAGGGGTGATATGATTGAAACAATCAAATTACTGAAGGGTTTATATAAGATTAATTCAGAGGATATTATTCAAAACAGGTCTGGTGGTGGGAGGACTAAAGGCCATCCATGGAAACTGGGCAAGAGTGTGGTTAGCAAAGGTGTTAGAACTAGGTTTTTTGCATGGAGAGTGGTGAATGAGTGGAATAAGTTGCCAGAGTCTGTTGTGGGTGCCATGACTGTCAGTGTGTTCAAGGCAAGATATGATAGATACTGTGTGGAAGCTGAACAGTTGTTTAGGGCCTACTTCGATGAGTCTAAGGACTCCTTGGAATTGCCCATAATAATAAGAAGAAGAAAAAGTAGGTGGTAAACTTGTGTGCAAAATAAGAAAATTGAAAACTCTATGGAGAACAGATGAAATTAATGGAATCTAGAAAAATAATTTATACAAAAAAGTTCTTAGAAGGAAATCAAACATGTGTATTTAAAATGGAGGAAAGTAAGCTAAAGAGTAGCTAAATAAAAGTCATGGAAATTCAATACACAAGCAAAATATCATAAAAGCAACAAAAGTCATTTGTAAGTTCTTTCAATAATCTCCAGAAGAAAATTAGTGCAAAAACTTAGAAATGCAAGAACGCAATCAAGCAATTTTTAATAACATCTTGATTGCCAAAGGCAATCAAGATGTTATAAAAGGTGAAGTTAAGAATATTCTACCTGGTATGGATTACTTTGAAAAATTATCAAATTAGGGAGAGAAATGCAGTCAAAGCCAAGAAGTGAAAGCAGTGAAATGCAGACAGCATAAATCTGAAAGGTGGTAAGGCAGTTAGAGCAAGTAATATGACTTGAAACACTTTAAATTTAATGCAACAACTGAATAATTCATACATCTGGATAATTCATAAAGTTGGCCACAAGGTCAAGCTCCAGATGCCTGGAAAAATGGAACCCTTTTTATACCAGTCTGCAAAAAGGTACAAATGAAACTTAAAATGAGAATTACTAAGTATCCAGCAAGGATTTATACATACTAAAAATACTTATTATTATTATATTAACAACAAACGTGGTCATGTCATGTCAAGTCAAACAGGATTCTGAGAATAACATTTATACATTAAATGTAATCAAGAAATCATTTGAATGTAACAAGACTGCCATTTAAGATTTTGATTTCTAGAACTCAAAAAATGCTTATCAATAATAAGATAAAGACAGCAAATGGAAAGAGGGGGAAAAAACTGGACTCCTTGGAGCCATTTTCTTTTTTAATTGAGGGAAGGTTATTACTATACAAAGATGAGTAGTAAAGAATTTTTACATCTGGAAAAGGTTGTCAATTTTAAAAGTAAATTACTTTTAAAATGTTATAAATTCAGAGATATTAGAAATATTACTTAACTATTAAATATACATGGATTTCAGTGTAGTCATGTATACACTTAAGTGGATTACACTTTTAAGTGCATCTGTAAATTCAATAACTTGAGATATGGTAAAAAGATTGTTTTTCATTACTGAAGACAGATGTGTCCAATATCATAATAATTGAATTATTATCAAATCCAAGATACCTGGATATTAATGATACTTTTATAGGCTAGATTAAAATTATTACTCGACTTTAGGTTGGACACTTCTGTCTTAATTTAGAAAATAAATAAATAAAATATTATTATTATTATTATTATTATTATAGTGTCTCCATGGAGTCAGAAGACTCATCGTAGGAGACCCTTCACTGACTCACTAATCATTATTCACACAATAACTATCATACCTCTCCTTAAATTCATTCACAGATGAAGCACTCACAACCACCTCTGGAAAAACATTCCGCACATTCACCATCCTCCAAGTGAAAAATCTAGTCCTAAACATCCTTATTAGCCACACTCTTACACAATTTCCAAGGATGATCCCTCATTCATTCCCTTCCTCAACTGTACAGAAAAAAGTCATCAGTATCAATCCTATACAATTCCTTTAATAACTTCTATCATATCTCCTCTTTCACACCTACCAGCTAGTTTTTGGAGCCCACAGACCTTCAATCTTTCCTCATAGGAAACATTCCACAGACCTGCAACAATCTTTGTCACTTGCCTCTAGATCATCTCCACCATTTCTTCATCACCAAGGAATCCAGATGACTAGATCTGTGTGCAATAGTCCAGATGCAGTCTTTATTAATGCCTTGTCCGTGTGTAGAGGCTTAAGTGCTGTGAGGACATCATATTGGAGGCTTAATGGATTGTATACAGCACTCAGAAAGGATTAAAACAGAATTTAATACTTCCTATATATTTCGTCTCAGTAAATGAGACATCTTCAGGGATTACAAAAAAACTAATGTAACATCAAAAACAAATAACACACACAATACTAAGCGCAACCACGTGGGTGACACTAAAGTCTTATCTAGGCGGGGCGCCCTATTCCAGGCCACCTACAACCGCCCTTAGAGGGCACTCCACCTAGATAGGACTTTAGTGTTACCCACATGGTTACACTTAGTAATGTGCATTATTTGTTTTTGATGTTACATTAGTTTTTTTGTAATCCCTGAAGATGTCTCATTTACTGAGAAGAAATATATAGGAAGTATTAAATTCTGTTTTAATCCTTTCTGAGTGCTGTATACAATCCATTAAGCCTCCAATATGATATTAATGCCTTATAAAGTGAAATAATAACTTCTCTATCCCTGCTTGTCAGTGTGTTCTTCAACAGCCATGTAATTTGATGTGCTGTTTTGGCAACCTTTGCAATATGCCCTCTAAACTTAAGTTCTCTGTCCACAATATCTCCAAATCCCTTGCTTCATCAACTTCTTGCAGTTCAGTTTCATTAACATAGTGCACAGCATGTGATCTCATCCTTCTGAAGTGCATCACCTTTCAATTAGCCACGTTAAACTGACAACCATTTTACCTTAGCCCATACCACCAGCATATTTAAGTCATCCTGCAAGATATCTACTTCATATTCACAAATTAAATAACAGAGGACCAAGTACCTTCTTCTGGACTCAGCTCCTCCATAAACCACGCTTTCATATATCTGTCCATCATCCATCCTCTAATCCACGTAGGCTTCAGACCCATTCCCATTTGCTTCAATTTATGCAACAGAGTTCTGTGTGGAATCCTGTCAAATGCCTTTGCAAAGTCCAGTGGTATTGCCAAGTAAGGATTTCTTTATCCAACCCCACTGTTACTTTATTACAGAAAGTAAGTTACTAAGACAAGACCCTACTTTCACAAAACCATGTTGCTTCCTTATAAAGTATCATATTTCTATCCACAGTCCTGAATTCGAATTTTTATCAATTTCTCCAAAACCTTAACCACCCATTTCGGATATACTGATTGGCCTATAATTTGCTACTTCCCTTGGAGCCTCCCTTATGCAGTAGAATTATTTTTCCCTCTTTTCACTCGATTGGCACTTTACCAGGAAAGCTTAAATTAAACAACTTGGTCAAAGGAGGTGCTAATTCTCTTGCACATTCTCATAATACATGAGTTGATGTGCCATATAATCCTATGGCAGCATTAGCATTAAGGTTCTGTAATACACTAAGCACCTGTTTCTTCTATCTCTAGATGCTCATCAGTCATGACACATTTGGTACTGCAATATCACAACCAAAATGGTACACTTTTGTAAAATGATCACTAAGTAGCTCAACTATTCGATTTGCTTCTGTTACTTCCTAATCAACACTTTTTAAAGTCATCCTTCCATAGTTATTCCTCCTTTTACTTGCCACATAGCGAAAGAACTCCTTAGGATTTCTTTTGAACTCGTTAGCTAGCTTTCTCTCATAATTAGCTTTGGCATTCCTTCCTTACCATACTGATTACCCTCTTTGCCTGGTAACCTGTGATTTAACCCTATGAATCCACAGACACACTCAACAAGTGTATAAACAATATACTTAAGCATATAGACAGACATGCTGAAATATCCATCTATATTTATCAATTATATAAAGTTATATAATTGTTATATTGAAGGAGGCAGTATCAGACTGCATACCCAGTGTCAGGAGGATAAGTCAAATATGAGTGAAATGGATGAGTAGCAATTTAAAGCAAGAGATAAAAAAAATCCTCCAACAATAAGTCTACAGACTCCACAGTCTGTAGACTGTGGAGCTCATATGTAATAATAATCAAAGAAAATATTGTGAGGGAAACAGAAAAACAGCTCAATAAAAAGCACAGGCAAGAAGGGTGACTGGTGTGGTAATGAGGAAAAAATCAGATTATATGAAAAACTTAGCTAAGTAAGCCAAAGGAAATCCTAAACAGTTTTTTCACTAGGTAGCAAGTAAGAAGAATGATCATAGAAGGATAGTTTTAGTCAAGTTGGAAAGTGAGAGAAGCAGAAGAAATAGTTTTTGCAAGGGTGTATCATCCGTGTGGAGATTCTGAACTTGATGTAACAGACATGATGTGTGAATTGAGGTAGGCAGCTCAGCATATTGAAAAATGTGATATTAGAAATAATGTTTTGCCCACGTGGGCTATGAGAATGTGCAAAAAAATTGGCAATGCCTCTGATGAAGTTGTTTAATCTAAGTTTCAGCTCCAGCATGGTTTCAAGGGAATGGAAAGAGTAAGATGGTTCCATTACAAAAAGATCACTCTCAAGACAGAAGTGGCAAATTACAGACTAATTGGTATATCAGGAATGGTAGTTAAGGTATTGCAAAAGTTGGTTAAAGGTAGAATTTGGCAATGGGCAGAGATGAATGAGGTATTCTATGGTGGGCAGTATGGCTTTATAAAAGGCCTGCCTTATCTAATTTCCTGATCTATTCCCTTTATAATTCTTCTGACACTTTGTTATAAGATGTAAATTACTAAGATAGGACATTGCATAGAACTTTGCAAAGTCATATGACAGAATACCACATAGAAAACTCTTGCACAAGTCGGAGCAAATGAGAATGACTAAAGTTGATGGCATGGATGGAGAGGTAGAATTCAAGAATGGGTGGATATGAATAAAATATTCTGTGGTGGGCAATATAGTTAAGGTATTGCAAAAGTTGGTTAAAGGTAGAAGAAAGGTAGGTCCTCTCTTAGTAACCTTATATTTTATAACAGTGTCAGCAGAATTAGGAAAGTGGAGCCTAGGAGAATGGAAGTAACTAGTGGGGTATTTCAGGGTTCTGTAATAAGGCCACTATTGTTCAATTTGTATGTTAATGATACAGGGAATGATTAAAGGGGGGGAGAGAATATTTATTTGTTTGCTGATGATGAAAAACTAGAGAGGGCAATAGTTGACATGGGTGATATAGACATTCTGCAACATGATTTAAATATATTGACAGCGAGGGTAAAGAATAATGATTGGCAATTTAATGACAGCCATTATAAAATGTAAGGTTATGCACTTTGGGATGAAAATATTACATTTTGTGTATTACATTTTACTGGTGATACTGGAGTGTAGGAAACTGATGAGGTTGGAGGTGGGGGGGGGGGGTATGATGGTGGACAGAAAATTCAAGTTCAGATGGGATATTGCAAATTGCAAAAGTTGGCAAAATAACTCAAAGGTTAACTTTGACGTTAAAGAACACATTAACTAGTAAAGATGGGGGGGGGGCTGTTATCCCTCTTTATAATGCTATGCATCTTATAACTTTCATGGAGATCAGATGGTGGAGGAGATGATTTGAAGATATTGACCAAGAAATGATTTAAGATGTGTGGATTACAGAGTTATTTAGGGGCAGAAGGGAACATGATAGAATCTTATAAGTTATTAAAGGATTCTATAAGACTGACACAAAAGAAATTCTTCAATACATCATGAATTTGTGTAGAACAAAGGCCATGATTAGTACAGGTGTGTGGACTAGATTTTTTTTGCTTAGATAGTAGCGTTATTGCCCTGAAGTAAATAAATTTCAGGAGAGGTTAGATAGGTTTTGTGTCAGTAATGGTTAGTGTGGCCCGCCCATGATGAATCTTCCGATTCCGTATAATAATAATATAATATCTAATATTGAAGTAGCAAATCGGCATTTCCCAACATTTGCAAAATTTCTGTAACTCCTGCTCCCAGAATATGAACTTACGGATGTCGTTGTGTGAAGTGACACGAGCAGTGACCTTAAAAAAATTTCTCAGTATGGGGATATAAGGTTCCATGGATTTGGTTTCGCCGAACGAAGCATTACCACATGGTAATGTGTGGGCATAAGCGTAAACTAGGAATGGACAATTTATATTTACTGTGTGTGTGTGTATATATATATATATATGGGGTTGAGGTTGGAGTATATAGAGGTTGAGGTATATAGAGAGTATGTATGTATGTATATATATATATATATATATATATATATATATTGGGGGGGGGGGAATCCGACACCCAACCCCCCGAGTTCCCGGCTGGTAAGCCGGTAAGACAAAAAACGCGACATAAAAACGTTTCAAATTTCGGTTTATCTTTTCATATATAGAGAGTATATATATATGGAGTTGGACAATTTATATCTACTATATGTGTGTGTGTGTATATATACTGTATATATATATATATATATATATATATGTGTGTGTGTGTGTGTGTGTGTGTGATTCCAAACGTATAGGCGATCCTAGAATCCAAAATAAATACGCGTAATTCCGGTTTCTTGCACCCCTCATACTTTTCGCCACTAGCTTGTTTTCGTTATTTGAAATCGTCAGGCAGCAAAAGGACAAGTTCTACAGTTATTCAAGTTCTTTAATTTACCACTCCTGAAAGTCTAGCTTACCTTTTCTAACTAAAAATACTTTAAACGAACTGCCACAGCGATTTAACAGTCCAATCATATTGCAATTAAATGAGATTACAAATAGTTTTCAGAATATCTCATGGCATACAAAAAAAATCACATACCGTAATCTATGGCTACGCCATTTTTTAAGTACACCATCTGTTGGTAAGATATGAATGTGAGTGTTACATAAATTTAGATATCGCTTTGGGATGTGGTGGGAGAGAAACTAATATTCCCTACAAATGTTGGATTTCTTAATTAAATAATTTTCTTAGTTTATTTTGCTAATAATTATATATTATCTATAATGAGACTTGTGGGATAGCCATTATTATAGAATCACATGTGTACCACGGTAAAAATTGATTTTATTATACAGATATTTCGTCCTACATATCGTAAGACATCATCAGTGCGGACCGAGAACAGCAATAAGGAATTTAAATAAAAGGAACAATAGACCGTATGTGTTATATTGAAATATCTCAATATACATACACAGTCATGTGTTCATTAGTTACAAACTACTGGGCTCGAAATAAAATTAAACTGAATCAATTTGAGTTAAAAAATAAAACGCACTTAAGAATGCAATTTATTAAATACAGTAAAGATGACAATTTCCCACACTTTAAACAGGACCTCAGTATCTCCCTTGTATAAAGGTTCGTGTTTATACATGGATCTGTGTAACAGTTTAGTATTATCCCATTGCATCCTGTGTTTAAAATTGTGCTAGGCCAGATTTGTGAGACTTGATGAGCCAGATGTTGTCTTGATGTTCAGAGATGCGTTTGTTTACATATCTTCCTGTTTTCCATATAAGACAACTTGCACGAACGAGGTACTTTGAATACTCCAGGTAGTATCAACGTTAAGTTTTTATCTTTTGAGAAAGGCAACAGATTATGAATTTGGTTGATGGGTCTGTAGATATCGATGAATTTATGTTTTCGCATAAATGTCTAGGAGACATTTATCACAAAACATAAATTTTCTCCTATACAGCCGTCTAGAAGTGTCTAGACTGTTGCATAGGAGAGTTGTGAATTATTTTCTTTGTTATTTCGGATTGTATTCATTTAGTTGGGCTATTTGCTTGATAGTTTTCTTGTTGAACGGATCCTTCAGAGCAACAAATCTTCTGTGCTTGCGATACTAGAGGTTTAATAATGTCATATTTTTAAGATGGATGGTGGATTGATGCTTTGTGAATATAGCGATCTGTATCAGTTGGTTTTTGGTAGACCGATGTGGAAATGGATCCATATTGTTTCCGTTCGAATCTCCTTTCCATATTGAATCTCTTTTCCATTTGTACATCTAGAAAGGAGATTCATTTTGATGCTTCATGTTTTAGCATGAACTTAATATGAGGATGTAGGATGTTGTTTTTTTTGTAAAAATGATTGAAGTTCTGGTTGTGTGTGATTCTGAACTGCGAAGGGATTATCTATGTACTGCATCCAGATTGATGGTTTGGAGTCAAGGGCGATGATTCTTTCTTTTAGTTGTTCAAGAAAAAAGTTAGCTAAGTTAGGTAATAGTGCTTAACCCATTGCCATCCCTTCCACTTGGTTGTATACTTTATTCTTCCAGATGAAATAACTGGATATGATTGTAAATTTGAATAATTCCATTATGTCTGAAGGAAATGTTTGGGATGAAATTTCTGTTGTCTCATTGTGAAGGATATTGGTGAAAAGATAGACACAATGTCAAAGCTCAGTATCATGTCTGTATAAACCAGTTTTATGTATTTTATTCTTGCAAGAAATTGAGTGGAATTTTTTATCGAGGAAGCTGAGTGGCCAGTGAGAGGGACAGGAGAAGGTTAGACATAAATCTTGAGATTTTATATGCGGGACTTCGTATAGAATCCACAGTAGGTCTACGTCGACAGTTGTTTCTATGTAATTTAGGTGAGCCATATACGTAGGCTGTTCAATAAGTAATAAGACTATATTTATACAGAAAACAGATTACTTTTAATCGTCATCATTTACATGGTCTTTTCGAAGCAACTACCGTGAGAAGCGATGCATTTGTCCCAACCTTGCTTCCACTTCGTAAACACATGTGAGAGTCCGTTTTTTGAGAGTTCATTCAAAACCGCCTCAGCAGCTTTTACACATGCTTTGTTGCTTTCGAAATGGCAGCCTCTTAGTGATTTATTGAGCTGAAGAAACAGCCACAAATCGCACGGTGCGAAATCAGGACTGTATGGAGGGTGTGGTAGGATATCTGTGTTGTTCTTCTGCAAAACGTCCACTACACAACCAGCAATATGTGGCCTTGCATTATCGTGGTGCAATAAGAAGCCATTCTTCAGCAATGGACGCTTCCTTTTGACGTGCTTTATGATAATCACTGCTGTGTTGATCATTGTCTCTATGATGGACGTTGAAAGTCTTCCCTCACGTTCAAGATCTTCCACATTTTGCCTTCCTTCTTTAAAAGTTTTATGCCAGCGAAAAATACTTGCCCTTGCTTCATCGTGGAAAGCTTCGCGTATCATGTTAAAAGTGTCCGATGCCGATTTTTGCAAACGCACCCAAAATTTAATCGCATAACGCTGTTCCAAGGACGCTTCCATTTCGGAGACTGGACGCACCTCGTAGGCGCGCCGATGACACGTGCGTTTAGTCACGTGACACTCTGGCACATAAGCCCGCATACGCCATCTATCAACCGCTTTTGTTAATACAAACAGCAACATTTCTTTATTCCACAGAAATAAATATTGTGATGAATGGTTTCGCCACAGTAAAATTAGTCTTATTACTTATTGAACAGCCCATGTACGTACATATATATATATATATATATATATATATATATATATATATATATATATATATATATATATATATATATATATATATATATATATATATATATATATATATATATATATATATATATATATATATATATATATATATATATAACATAATATGGCTCATATAAATATAAATATGCAGAAGAAACAACTATAGTTAGTAGTTGGAAGGGGATCAATCGTTCGATGCTGTTGGCACACTCTCCCTCGGTGAGTCTTTGGAATCCCTGAAGGTGTCACATAATAATAATATAATAGCAATTACAAAAGATTGAGACCCCGAAGTTATCATCTAATTTTTTATATTTTTGTGTGTCTTTTCTGTAAGAACTTCACAATCGAAGCTGATCTTGCACATCTTTTCTCTGTCCCTCTCTTTAGTATGACTTTCAGATCTACAACAGAAACCGGTGGTTTCAACAACGAAAACGCGAGAACTGCACGTGCATGATGTAGAGTAATATGGTCTAAATACATTAAAGTTCTAATAAAAAAAGTTTAATAAGAGAGAAAAAAAATTGGAACGTGTTGAACTATTTTTCCATCACGGATAATTTAAGTCCATTCCTATTTAGATGCGGTCGGTGTTGCAAGGTCTCAATTTTATTCCAAGTGATTCAATGTCTGGTGGTGATATCGTGTTCTGCAAGTCCCAATTGTTCTGGCTCATGGAACCTAACATAGTCTACATGTTTATCACGAATTATTACTTTAGATTTTCTTCGTACCAGACATCAGAAAACTATTCGTACTCATTGTTCAAAGCTCCAACTAGCTTCCTTTTTTCAACTAATACACGACAATGGCTAGGCATTTGCTGTACTAATGCACTAACACAAATGTTCGTTTACCAGATAATACCATTCTGCCAGCGCCCTTGACCTTTTCTACACCAGTTCTTCGAAGTATACTGTTGCTGTGATCTCTCCTCTGGTGACTCATGTAACCAGACGCCAAAACCAAAGAATGAACTACATTTTCGCAGAGGAAAATATTTTCATGACTACAGTCAAATGTGGACAGATTTATTGCCAGAATACTAGTAAACTAAATTGCCATCCGATTTTGGCGAAAGTTACAAATTTCCTAAGCACGTAGTTAAGGAATTAATGTACAGTGCTTATACTAAAAAGTAGGCAGAGGGACATTTCAGTATGGAACATGTCCGCCCCAAAAACTGCGATGAGGCTCTCATAACGTCACACCATGCTTAGCACCAAGTGATTCAGGAGTTCTTGTGGCAAATTAGCCCACGCCTTCGGAGCAAGGATAAGGCCTTGTTTGTTTTCTGGAGGGGGAATTTCGAGCAGAAATGCGTTCTGTGGGGTTCAGAACTGGAGAGCGTGCTGGCCACTCGATTCGACTTTTATCCATAGTCTCCACAAGTATCTCCATTGCTCGTGTATGATGTGGTGTGGCAGTGTCATCCATAAAAATGAATTCTTCGTCTACACCACGTCACAATCGAACATGATGTAGAATAACTTCGTTAGAATTTCGTTCACAAGTCATAGTCCCTTTATGGCTTTATGGATACGACACCACTTAAAATGTACTCTGTGATGAGCTGTGAATAAAAGGATGCAGACTACAGCCTTCGGGCATATAGGCCTCCTTATCGCAGACATCTTGCCATAGTTTGTCGAGCTATCCACGTACATGTGATTGAATAGAGCTGGCTTGCAAGCTGACCTGCTGTGGATAGCAAAACGTAAATTACATTTTGCTGTTATAACCAAACATCTGTCTTCATGCTCCATGATAAAGTGTGGCAAATGCCTGGAACTCACTCCATTGGTGATATGAAACGCTTTCCAGAGCCTGGATTCAGTGCCATGTGAGATTCCAAACTCTGGCCATATTAGTAATTCTGAGACGTTCTTTAAGCTTTCCAATAAATCTCTCCCTCGTGAAATCATCTAGATGATGTCTTTGAGACATTACAAGACATCCAAGTTTGCAACTTTACTCCTTTACGAAAAAAGCTTGCTTCAAATACAAATCGCTTTACGCAGCCTCTTATTCTGTTTAGTGCTCCAACGTGACCCCTTTGTGCGCGATTTGAATGCGTATCCGCTTTCTACTCGAAATCGTCAGTTATGCAAGTCACCAAAACTGATTCGTCTGAATTTGCGGTTATAATCTTCAGAAATAGTATTTATCCTTACGTTTTAGACACCAATGGTACTTCTACAGCTGAATTCATTCTTCAGGATGGTACCTCCGAGTAGTAATGATCTCGGCGATTTAAACACATGTTGACCATAAGGATTCTGAATGAAACATTTCTGAAGGCAAGCTTCTATGTTATAACACAGGCCTACATAATTTTGCTCTCGAAGAACATTTAGATATCATTTAGTACTTCAAATATGCTAAGAATGAAATTATTTATTTGACAACTATATACAGTATAGTTGGGAAATATATAATATCAGTGAAAAACTAATTTTTGCAGAACATAGAACTGCACGACTTTAGCCTTTTTCAAAAATTGCGCCTACCCGATTCTTTTGTATTCATTGCTATATAACAATATAATATCTAAACCCTGATTGAATAGAATTATTATTATTACGGGCAACTCCAATGAGTCTTTAGACTCATCGAGGGAGGCACTAAATATCATGTCAAGAACAACTGTGCAATATCCACACAGTATCTATCATACTTTGCCTTGAACTCATTCACAGTCATAGCACCCACAACAGAATCTGGCAGCTTATTCCACTCATTCACCACTCTTCAAGTAAAAAACCTAGTTCTAACACCCTTGTCAACCATGCTCTTGCCCAGCTTCCATTCATGGCCCCTAGTCCTCCCACCACCAGTCATATTTTCAAAAATATCCTCTGAATTAATATTATAGAAACCCTTCAGTAATTTGAATGTCTCAAACATATCACCACTTTCCTGCCTATCAACCAATTTCTGCAACCCACAAATCTTCAACCTCTTCTCATAAGGTTCATTCCATAGACCTGCTATCATCTTGGTCGCTCGCCTCTGGATACTCTCCACCACCTCCCCATCCAGAAGAAACCCTGGCGCCCATATATGGGCGCAGTAGTCAAAATGTGATCTTATCAAGGTTCGATACAGAAGAACAATAACCTGTTTGTCTCTGCTCGTCAAAGTATTCTTCAGCATCCAAGTGATTTGATGAGCTGATTTAGCCACATTTGCAATGTGCCCCCTAAACGTCAACTCCCTATCGACCAACACTCCCAAGTCCCTGGTCTCGTCAATCTCCTGGAGTACAATTCCACCAATGTAGTATACTGCTGCTAATCTTTTCACTCCAAAAGGCATAAGCTTACACTTTGCCACATTAAAATGACATCACATCAAATTAGCCCAGTCCTACAATCTATGCAAATCATCCTGCAAAATACTGACATCATGTGCATTCACTATTGCTCTACCCAACTTTGCATCATCAGCAAACAAATGAATAGTTCCTCTCAGATCCTTTCCTATATCATTAATGAACAAATTAAATAGCAGTGGTCCAAGAACAGAACTCTGTGGCACACCACTAGTAACAGGCCTTCTTTTGGACTCCACTCCTGAATAAACCACTCTCTGATATCTCTCCACAAACGACCCTCCTGTCCATCTCACCAACCCTATATCCATCCCCATACGCTGCAGTTTACTGATTAGAATTCCATGTGGTATCCTGTCAAAGGCCTTAGCAAGGTCCAGTAGAATCACTGTAAACCCATTAACCTTGTCCAGTTCAGCTATCACTGTGTTATAAAACGTGAGCAAGTTACTGAGGCATGATTTACCCTTCACAAAACCATGCTGTCCCCATACAGTATCCCATTTTCCTCCATCCAATCCTGTATACTCTTCTTGACTATTTTCTCCAAGACCTTGACAACGATTCCTGATATGCTGATCGGTCGGTAATTTACAACAGCAGTTCTTGGAACCTCCTTTATGCCGTGAAACTATTCAGTGAAACCCCTCTGTCCACCCCCTTGGGACTAACCCAGACTCGAGACTCAAAACAAAATGGTCAAGGGCACTGACAATTCTTCAGCCGCTTCACGTACGACACGGGTTTGTATACCATCCAATCCCACAGATGTATTGAGATTGAGGTTTTGTAATAGACTATTCATCTCCACTTCATTCACCACAATTCCCGTATAAGCTGTTGGTTCTTTCATTCCTGCAGTGTCACCACCTGGATGATATATGCTTGCAAAGTGCTCGCTCAGTAATTCCACTATATCAACTGATTCAGTTACTTCCCTACCATCAGCATTCCTTAAAATCATTCTGCCATATACATTTTTTCTTTTACTTGCAGCATATCGAGAAAACTGTTTGGGATTCTCTTTAGCTTGCTTGGCTAATTTCCTTTAATAATCCGCTTTTACGTTTCTTACCACACTCGTTACCCTTCTTGCCTATGCTTTATACTGTTCATGGGCCTGCAGGTCACCTTTCTCATTAAATTCCCTCCACAGTTTTTCTTTTTTTGCAGCTCAAGCTTAATGGTGTTATTCATCCATTTAACCCCTACTTGATTTACTATTCGGACTCTAGGCATATAGTCAGCCATTGCCTCCTGCAAACACTCCTTTACCACTTCCCATGCACTATCAACCTCCAGCCCTTGCAGTTTGACATGCCATGGCACTGAACCAAGCAATCTCCTAAGCTTGTCGTAATTACCAGCCAGGAAATTCCACCCTTTCTTAATTGAAAATTCAACGCATTTATTCACCTCCTGGATCAAGCACCTTCGAACCCCTAGTACATTCCATGACATGCTGTTTCATATAGTTATCCCTTAATAACTGCATAAAATCCAATTCCTTCCTCCCATGTGTCCTCTCCTCCTCCTTCCAATCAATGTTACCATAGTTGAAATCTCCCATAATAATTACCCTCCTTCAACTCATTGCATCTATTTTCTTATGCATACTATCTCCACCATCTATTCCATTACCTGGTCTATAGCAGCACTCAACTGAATATTTTGATCTGCTAGTCTCAATCTCCCACCAAAAAGCCTCAAATGTGCTCTTTCCACTATCCTGCAGTTCAACTTCAATTCTCCTTGGCTGCGGTTCATCAGCTATCATCAATACTATCAACATCCAACCCTTACAGTTTCACATGCCATGGCACTGAACCAAGCAATCTCCTAAGCTTGTTATACTTACCAGTCCGGTAATTCCACCTGTACCCTGTCTTAATTAATTAAAAAATTAAACGTAAGTTTAAAGATGTATTGAGATTTGTTTGATACACAAATTGCATCATTTCAAAGAAAACCAAACATTTAATAATTATGTATAAATTACATACACACGAATTGTAGTAAATAACGTATAACGCTACTGTCAGGATGGGTGAAGCACTATAAACAAAGAGGAATATCAAAAGCACAAGTGCTTTTCATATTCCCCTTTGTCTGTAATGGAAGTTATTTGGGAAAGGGAGTTTTGTGAGCAATTAAGCTCGCCCTCTGAGGGCAGTTGTGTTAGTTATGATCGGCTGATAGTAGAATAACCTTCGGTCTTCAGTATTTGTGTAGTCTGTTTCATTGTAATTGACAGCTTGTACGATCAGCGGGTTTGAATGTGAATTTGACGACGAAGAATTTTTCTGCAAGATCACGAAGAAGGGAGGAGATGTATGGAATACCGGTTTCTCGATGAATCTGTGAATTTCTGATAAACCATGGGGCGTCTAGGATCATCCTTAGGCACTTATTTTGGATTCTTTGTAGTTTTGAAATGTGTGATTGTGAAGTGTGACTCCATGCTGGTGAGGCGTAGGTAATAACTGGACGTATGACCATCCGGTAAAGTAGCAAATTATTTTGTAAGTTCAATTTGCTCTTGCGGTTGTTCAATGGATAGAGCTGAGCTATTACTTTTGTAGTCTTGGAGCCAATGACACTGATGTGCTTGTACCAATTGTAGTGACAATTGACATTAATGTCTTTAGCGGTGAAGCAGGATGTTTTTCATTTTCCCCGCTATCTGTTGCGGCTGCAGTGAGGGTAGAATTTATGAGCAGTTGCTCTCCCTGGATGGACATGGAGATTATGCATCGCTACAGGAAGTTAAAATGGCTTTTGGTCTTTTATATTTGAATATATGTCCGTTGCCTCGTATGCTACAGCTTGCTGAACTAGATCATTGGGATGTATGGAAGTCTTTAGGAAGAACTTAGTTTATAAAGGTTGTAGGAAAGAGAAGATGTAAGCAGTGGCGGATTTAGGCATTAAGGGGCCAGAGGCGTTTGCGATTTTCGGGGTCCTTTAAATTATTAAGTTACAAACAATTCATTTTAATTTTGTTTTTAATATTTTATGTATAATTGCACAATGCATACACATACATACATAACAATAATTACTTCACAACATAAATTATAAAATGTTTTGTATACATATAAATATGAAAATAGGTAGGTTACTTTAATTCTATATTACATATTCTAGGAACAATTCGATAATATTATAATCACATTCAGGGACAGTCTGTATTATGTACATAAGCATTTTATGAAATGATACTGGCACTTTTCTACTTTTTGCAGCAGCAATTTTTTGT